>NW_024087280.1:0-25826 GCF_009730915.1 Dioscorea cayenensis subsp. rotundata
ACATTAAGTGACAAAAATATGGTTTCGTGGCGCATTTCCATTAGTTAAGGTGTAGTGACAATATTTTTAAATGCGTCATATGATGGTGTCACCACATATTTGATGTTGTATCTTGACATTAAATGGAGATGGAGGAAATTTTTAGTGGCGGCTTCAGCATTGGTGTGACAATTATATTGAGTCGTTAATGCAATATGTGGCCGAATTCTAAAATGTCTTTGCTTGTAAAAAGATTAATAATATAATGTCACCCGTGTATTGATATTTGCTACTCCGTGATAATTCAGTCGTGTGTCTTCAGTATCTTAATTACTATGACATACAAAATTTAAGTCACCTAAATATAAGTAATAATATGACGTTATATTGATTAAATCGCTAAAGTGGCGAAAAGTAATATTGGCATTATATTATTTTCCAGTTACCAGTATATCATTTAAAAGGATGATATGCTAAATGTCAGCATTTATTGAGCCGGTTTAATGACATTAACCATCGTTACTAATAAATAGTAAAAATTCTTAAATATTATTGTAACGTCCATAAAAGCTCATGGAGTTCGACGAATGGCAGGCGAAAGGCGGCCAGATATTTGAAACTCGTTTGCTGAATTATTTAAAACTACACATAATGTCAAAACATGGAGATCATCAAAGATAGCATTCATTTGGATGAAGGCTCTAATGATGTGAGATTGACGTGTTTGGCACTTATAAAGGCCTGAAAACACTTTGAGCGTGATGAAACTTTTGTCTGTGGAATATTTTCCGTGAAAATGTGGAAAATGATAGTCGTTTGATTGGTATTGTTTTCTAGCTATCACTCTTACAGCCTCAAACGAAAAATGTAACATTTCCGCGGAAAAAGAAACCTCATTTTGTTGTTTGATTACATCAATTTCACCAGAAAAGTCGCGTTTTCCATGGAGAAAATTTCTACTCCGTAGAGATTGTATTTTCGCTTCCATAAAATGCTATTTAATCCCAATCAATTATAAGATTTTGCTTCAATGATGATATATGTACACAGAAGTCAATCTCAAAATTGACTTGGAAATTTTTCACGTGTATCACCTGTAATATATATATTAATTTGGCGAGATTTTCACTCGCAGACATATTTTTATTATTTTATTTTTGTTCATATAGGTAAAGAGGAAAAGAAAGGCTAAGTCATAACCTTGAAATCGGGGAGTAAAACAAATTTTTAGTGATAATATTCGGATATTGAAAATTTATTTGAAAATTTAAGAAAAAGAAAACAAAAGGATAATTTAAAAAATATATTCTAAGAAAAATATATAATCTCTAAATATTAATTCGGATCAAATAAAAATATATATCCGTATGCAAAGATAGTTAGGATTAGATCGGAATTTATTTTTAAATAAATCCAAGATTTATCAGATTTATTATAATATAGTAAATAAATAAATATATACTAAAAAGTGAGGATAAAAATAATAAATAATAATAATAATGATCCTAATAATAATTGGTTCCCAAAAAATATAAAAATAATAGATATAAATCCGGATATTCAGAAATGGGATATTCAAATTATAATACAGGAATGAGAGATAATGATAAAAATATGTTTTTACCTTATTGATTCCATATTCACACATCATTTCATAATTTCAAATAAACAAAAATTAAGCTAAATTAATTAATTATATGAATATAAACCCAAACCAATATTTTTGTTATCATAAACATTATTTTTATTTTAAAAATTGTTAAACTTATACAATAATTTTGATAAATAATTAAAATAAATTTAAAGTTTATTTAGACTATACCTAAATATAAAAGCGACTTCAAAATTGAGATAATCATTTACTTTAGGTAATTTAATAAATAATTGATATAATTTGTACGTAATCATTTACTTTAATTTGTTTTAAAATTGAATTATAGATAATGACTACATATAATTATATTATATTATATTATATAAATCGATTCTATCCTTTTATTTAACCATAATTTATTGGTAGACATGATTTAATTATAAAAAGTGTCGTTCAAATTTACTAATGATTTAGAAATTATTATATAGTTTTAAATTTTAATTTATCTAATTGCTTTTCTGGCTATCATATTACTCAAATATTTCTATAAAAACAAATCTAGACTCTATTATTCATACCTAGTTATTTAAGAGTATTGGGTGTATACACATAGGAAGATTTTGCACTTGTTGAATTTCTAAGGTAATTATAATTTATTGCATATATTTTTATATATTCATGTAATTCATTTTTTATATTTATTTAATAGTTGATTTAATATCAAGTAATAAAAATTGTTTATGTTAATTTGATATGCAGCAAAATTATTTTTAGAGCATATGTCTAAATAATGCAAGATTTCATATATTTTATTGACATAGGCACTAGTAGGGTAGGCTTCGATTAGGGGTTAGGGTTCGGTGGGGGAAAGAGGGTGCGAGACAGGTTAATTGTTATAGAAATATTTGCCATTTTCTTTTGATTTTTGCATTAAAAATTTTTAGTTTGGTGTTTTTAAGCGAGATATTTGTAAATTTTTCTTTAGTTTTTATTTTTCTCTTAAAAATAATTCTAGCTTGCCTTTGATTCTATATCTCTTATTAATGAGATATTTGTAAATTTTTTCTTTATTTTTTATTTTTCTCTTAAAAATAATTCTAGCTTGCCTTTGTTCTATAGCCTTATTAATGAGGCATATATTTGTAAATTTTTTCTTTACTTTTTATTTTTCTCTTAAAAAATAATTCTAGCTTACATTTGTTCTATAGCCTTATTAATGATCTCAAAATTTTTGCATTAGCTATCTATATTAAGCTCTTTTTGAATGACCAATCCCACAACTTTAAACTTTGTTTTCTTCCCTTCCTCTTTGATATAGTTTATATACCTTTCACATAAAGCAAAAACACTTGATTATTTTTAAGGAATTTTATAATAATAACATATTCATTTTTAGCTTTATTGGGCGTCTAACATGTTGTGACAAAAGCAAAACATCTTGTACACCACTTGTTATATGCACCATTTTGTTGACCATTATAATGAAAACAAATAATCACTATTCTAATACTCATGTAAGTTTGTTGATTTGTACTATATTCAGGTTATTAAGGTTATTATTGATTTCAATTGATTATTTTTTAATTAGATAGAATAGGTACAAATGTATATCATGACTATATTTGTTTTTCATTCATTCAAAAAATAAAAAGAAGGTGTGAAATCAGCAAAGGGCTAGACAAGCGATGAAAAGTTTACTCATAATCAAGGATTGAGTGCATTTGTTTGCAAGTCGCTATGCTTTGGTAAATTATTATTGTTTTTGTACATTATTTAATTGATCGGTTTTTGTTTGAATGATTAATTCTATGTAATAATTAATGTTTATTAATTTTGGAACTATATAGTGTAAGGATGAGCAAGAACCAAATAGGATGGATTTTTTCAAGTTGACTCACTATTCGAGAGAGTAAAGGATGAGTCAACATCGAGGCTCAAATAGCTTATGTAAGATCTTTCACAAAAAGAATTTATTATAAGATTGCTTGTTAGATTAATATTCTTTTTAATTTTTAGGAAATGATGGAGAATAAATTAGCAATACTTGGTGAAGAAGGATCACAACCAGAAAACATTAATGCAATAGTTGATGAAGTATTTGGTACTACCTCAAAGATACAATAAAGGACTTGGATATGGACCTAAGCCTATTGAAAAAGTTTTTCAAATGTAAGCTTTTGCTAAGTTAAAAAGAAACTCTTACAAAGACACAAAATGAACTCCAAGTGCCCATTCCTCAATTTTTCGGTATGACTCAAGCTTTATTATGCTGCTGGAATCAAGTGCCCATTCCTCAATTTTTCGGTATATACATAATTAAACTTCCTTGTCTACTTTAAAGTTCAACTTTTTAATTTACCCTTGTTATGAATTAGTATATCATTTGTTAAAAATAATTGATTTCGGTCATAATAAGACAAGCTACGATTCGACAAAGTACCATCAACACGAGTTTAAATTAAGAGTTCAAATGAAGGCTCTTTGGAAATTATCTAGTTTGATTTGCTTCCTTAAAAAGCTCTAAGTTTTTAATGCCACTAGGACATTTGATGATATTTTTAGTTTGTTAGTCTATGTTACTTATTGATTTTTATTATTTTTGAATAAAAAAATATTTATTTTATTTACTTATGGTACATTTGACAAATTAGTTATAATAATACAATGCCTCTAATATGTATTTGTATCATAGTATTATTTAATATTGACATTTTTATAAAAAATAATAATTTTTTTAATAAATGACATTATAAAAATATTAATTTGTGACATTTCAAAACTACATGTGTCACAAAAAAACATAATAGTTTATGAGATTAAAAATTATCAAGAATAAGATGATATTTAATTAATTGTGACATACATATTAATATGTGACATAATAAAAGTATCATGAATGATATTATAGTCAATTTTTTATGACATTATATAACATTAATTTGTGACAGTTTTTAATAACTATACATGTCATAAAATATTTATTTTCTTATGACATTTATATTTTTGTCACGCTTGATCAAATAAAAATTGTATTTAATGACAACAATATTTTTTATTAGCGACAAACTGTAAGCATCACTAAAATAACCTCCAATTACTAACTATCATACTTTTTATGACGCTTTTGTTGTACAATATGTGACAAACATTTGTATCATTTATTATGTGATCATTAGAAAAATGTCACAAAATTTCAAAATTTTACTTCATATTTAGTGACAATATATAACATTTTATAGCGACTTTTCTAGTACAAACTATGACGACAAACAATTTCGTCACGTATTATGTGATCAATGGAATAATGTCACAAAATTTAAAAATTTAACTTCATATTTAGTGACAATTTATAGCATTTTATGACGCTTTTATTGTACAAAACGTGACAAACATTTTTGTTACTTATTATGTGAAAATTGGAATAACGTCACAAAATTTAAAAATATAAATTCATATTTAGTGACAATTTATAGCATTTTATGACGCTTTTGTAGTACAATACAGGACAAAAATTTCCGTCACGTATCATGTGATGATAAGAAGAATGTCACAAAATTCTAAATTTTTACTTCATATTTAGTGACAATTTATAACATTTTATGACAAAATATCATAATATTTTGTGACAATAATAAATGTCACAAAATAATTTAGCCAATTTGTGACATGTCACAATTTTGTCATATAAAAGTTATGATTGCGTGACAAACATGCAAATTGACACATTAACCCTTTAGCGACGGAGATTAGGCGACGACACGTGGTGACGGCAAAAAAACGTCACAAAATAGTTTTAGTGACAAAAATATGTTATTTATTGACATTATTATGAATGTCCTTAATTGACAAATTTGTTGTAGTGATACAAGTGTCAGAAAATAGAGTGGAGCATGCCCTTATTCTATATACATTATACAAATATATATATATATATATATAAGGAGCAATCTCTTTATCTATACTAATTAAGTCTTTTATGAAGCTTTGGGTGGGAATGTTGTTTTCTTTTCTACAGCAATATCATAGCTATCTTTCTATGTTTTTCCTACAATAATGTGACTAGTGCTCTTATAATGTGTGTGTATCCGATAATTGTGATTTTTAATGATATGCATCTTTTTTGGTGGCACAGAAACATAGGAGGATGAAATCTTGAGTTACAATTAAGAGCACCAAAGGAATGAGATGTGGGGCATGCATGAGTTAAAATATATATACGACTCATTGCATTTTAAATCTTTCAGGTATCTAGTCTATTTTGAATTATTTATTTAGTCTATTGTTTGATTTAAAATTAAGCTCATCACTTGTTGTAGTCATATCTTCAAAATTGTGCTATATGAATGTGTTCACTGTACAATTGGTTTCCACATGTGAGAGGGTGACTAACCATATTTGTATGCCAAATATATGTGACTTTGTTATCAAGAAATGGTTTTCTTCTTCCTGATTTCTTTAATTTACATGGTGAGTTGAGCTTAAATCTTGATGATCTCGTTGTGCTTGTCACAGCTTAATTAATTCAAACCATGAGTGTTGGAGATTGACAAAATAGTACATCCAGTCTTTAATAGTTCAATTTCCTTACTTATTTTTTCCTGAACAATAATGCGTGACAGTTTATTATGAGTTAATAACATGTGTCTCTCTTCTATATATATGTATATACACTACCACTACCACTCCAAGGAAGCTTTGTTTTTTCTCTTTGAAACTAATGTTATAGAATTTATATATATATATATATATATATATATATATATATATATATATGTTTTTTATTTATACATGTGCTGATCAAAATATCACATGTTAATAATGATATGTCTATTTGATATTGAGCAACAGGTTTAAGTGGTGGATATGATATATGTTGCAATGTAAGTGCAAATTGTGGAGGAAGCAGGGTATGTTACCTCTCCCCCATGCCATCCACATTGCTAGAAGAAAAGAACAAAAAGCCTTTCTCTAGATGGACAGAGGAAACAGGTATGGTATTAAGATCATGAAGTTTTTTCATGTTGTTTTAATTTTGAGAGGAGTGGTTGTATGGATATTTTATTGGAATTATTTTGATATTGTAGTGCTTGCAAGTGTTGGAGAAGATATCGAAGAGGCAACCTGTGGCCTGCTTGCAAGTAGGGGTGGTCATGCCGGTGCTGAATTAGGTTGATTTCTTATCCACAACTATTAAAGTGAGGATTGTGTTTAGTATTTAAGCTTTTATTGATGGAAAAAGTATGTGGAGTTTATTTATGTTTTGTTATTTTGAATTCTCATATTTTGTGCTATAATAATCTGCTCCTTCCTCCAAACATTTACATTTGAATGATGCATGAAAGTATTACTTAAAGAAATTGTATTTATTAAAACTATTTTATATAAAATAACATTGATGCATGAAAGTACGTGAGCTAGCTTCTTTCTATAGTGAATTACTAGTGCGCACATCCTAAAGTATTGAGACTGTGTAATTAAGAAGAGAATTAATAAACTATAATAAGTGTTCATTTACACATACTCTATTGAGGCACAGATAATAAACACATGGATTAATATGAGATATAGTTCCCAACATCACAATGAGACATGAGTTATAAATATTATAGCGCAAGCAAGCTGTTTTGAGGAGAAGAGGAAGGTGATGCATGCTTTGATATAGACTTGGAAATGGTGGATTAATGCCATGGCCACGCATTTCTTCTTATTAGCCCTGCATGTGAAAGATGTATACATGTTTTGCTGTAACAGCTTATAGAGACTATTGTTATGTGTTTGATTAAAATAACAAAGTGCTTTAGTAAATCTCCCGCACTCTTGGATGAACTTTGCAAACGTAGAATTATTAACCATGTTTAAAGTTGGTAGCCTTGGATGGTTGGAAGACACTTGGCCAGTCTACTTATAATGTACACTATTTGGATTGAATACTACTGTGCTATTTTCTTCTCCATTGTTGCTCTTTGCCTGATGATTACTAACTTTGTTTTATTGCTTACCATCAGGGGTTGATTGGGCTTCTCACGAAGCTTAATTACTGCTAACTCAATAGTGGCATTCAAGACACTCTTTGAGTTGAATATAGTTCAAGACACTCAATGGTAGCTATTTATCCAATGGTAGATATCCTTTTGGAGGACAATGTGGTTCGTAGCATGAGTAATGATTTTCTTATTGTACGGAAAAGGTTCCAGACATTCTCTTATATTTCTTTGTCAGAAGCAGGCCAAAGCTTGAAGGATATGCTATTGACATTGTTAGTAAGAAAACTGCACATAACATTGTTTGAACTATTACATTTTATATTGGTTTGTTGTATTAGATGTTTGGATTATTATATTTTGTATTCATTTGTTGTTCGATATACTTATAAATCGGAATGATTATTTTGCAAAATATTATAAAAGTTGTTGTTGAGCATTGTAAATTAGGTTTTTAAAAAGGTTTGTAAAAAATGTTTCAAAATTATTGTATATAATTACAAACTATGTCCCAGCTTTTTTTATTATGAAATTAATTTGAGATATAATTTGTGACAAAAAATGTGTCGCAAAATGTCTCACAAAGTTGCAATATAATTTGCAACACAATTTGCGACAATAGAAATGTATCGCAAGGTTTGTTACAAAAAGTTTCACACAATTGCAACACAATTTGCGACAGAAACTGTGTCGCAAAAAATGTCACATATTGTTGCAAATTTAATTGCAAATATTGTCTCAAAAAACCCATGAATTGCGATGAAATTTGCAACATTTTCGTTTTGTATCGCAAAATTTGCGACACATTTTTCAAAAGTATCGCAAAAATTTGCAACATCTGAAATGCGACACATTTTATTGTGTCGCAGATTGTGTTGTAAATTGTGATTTGCAACACAGTTTGAATTTTTTATGTCGCAAAAATGTGTCGCAAATAACGTTTTTTGTTGTAGTGAATTCTCATGTACTATTTAAAAAACAAACTCCTATAATATTTAAACCAAACCCATATATACAAAATACAAATGAAATAAAGCATAATGACATCATTTTATTAAAAAATCAGTTAACAAAATACTATCTGAGACCCGCAAAAACTATGCTTGGCCCAGAATAGGTTCTATTGAGTTGAATTGGTTAGGTAGATCTGCTACACAAGTAGCACATCGCTTTAGTAAAAATAAATTTTTGATTAATAGGCAACAAACGTCCCCATTTATAAAATTACCAAAAGGGCAAATAGGTACAGAGGTGCACTAGTTATGGTGACTTACGAATCTCCTAAAAAAAATTCCCTTACGCTATAACCCTGGAGGGGTGAAACTACTATTTCTTCCATAGGAGATCCACACCCAGGCCTTTAAATATATAATACTGATGAACAGTATTGGACCTTAGTGTACATTGCATAAAAAGTACTGTTGGGGAAAAAAATTTGAACTCTTACTATCCCCTTTAGCACTCTTGTGTCATACCATTGAGCTATCTAATAATTGACCGGTAAAAATAAATTGAATTATACTTTTAAAATAAAATTTAATCCAAGGATCACACAATTAATGGTACTAGTTTGAACCATTTTTGGAGCTTAAGTTTATTTTTTTTATTCTAAAAGTGAGCCAAAATTAGGTATTAAACAAATCAAAATTGTGAAGTATTTACAAATCTTTTCTAGCATTGATAAAGTTGGGAATAAATGTTTACGGGCTAAAGAATAAAAAATAATAATAATAATAATAATAATAATAATAATAACGCCTCCACATACACTGTATCTTTGGAGATCTCAAACTTTGTAATTTCCAAAGCACACCAAATTATAAAATATTCACTCATTCAATGGTAATACAAGAAACAACAAAGAAAATATTTCAATTAGATTTGGTCAAAGACTCAAAATCACACCATTTCAACTCCTATATATACCATCACATCTCTTATCAACTTTGTACTAAGACCCTTGATTAATAAAAAAAAACCATCGCCTCAAAGAAAGAATGAAGGCTTTCATTGCATTTCTCTTTATTTCTCTCCTTGTCTTTCACAATCACGCAGGTATACTTTCCCTTTTATATCTTAGAATTTGGATTATGATTCATATTTTCATAATTATATCCTATAGATCACTCCTACAATGAAAAAGTTTTTGTTTTATTCCCTTCTTTTATAAAAAGGAAAACAATGGAGTTTGGTGGATAACTTTCCTACTATGTTTCTCAATATATATATATATAATTGATGAATTTCTAATTAATTTATTTATAAAACATTAAAAGCAAAATATGATTTTACAAAGTACATTAGTAAATAAAAAAATTTGTGCCAAATGACTTATCTTATACCATTTACGCGTTAGAAAATGATACTAATTTAATATTCTTTTGACAAAAAAATTAAAAAAGTTGTGTATGTCAGACAATGTGTTTTTAATTATTTTTTATAACATGGACGATCATTTGCATCAATCAATATTGTGAGAGACGTGCAACATCTCAATTTGTAAGAAAAAATGTTACCATTTTTTTAGCATAAAAATGGTATTCTTGAGTCTCTTATAGTTTATAATATTTTTAATTTTTTTGATTAATTAGATAATTATTATAATTTAGTTTGGTTAATAAAAGTGAATAAGATTAGATTGTTTGAATGGTGGTAGAGGTGATCAAAAGTGAGAAAGAAGCAAGGAAGCTCCAAGAATATTGCAGTGATCGGAGGGTAACAATGTGGGTGTGCAAGGAACCTGATTGTCAAGATCTTTGTGCTGCAGCACGTCCAGGAAGCATTGGCGTCTGTGAAGGCAAGGTTAACCCATCATGCGTCTGCCATTATCTTTGTTGATGTTTCCGTTAAATTCATCAAATAATTTGGCTTATCAATGAAATAAACTTCATTATCAATGAAGTAACTTTTCTTCAATAAATGATCTAAATATCCCATAGTTATACTCGCTTTCTCAATCTCACTCGAATCAAATCCTTTGCTGTACCTTTTTTTTTTCTTCTTTTAACAAAAGTGATAAGCCATTCACAAAGGAGTCGTCAAAGGATTGACAAATATAGTAGTGTAATAATTACAATGATTTATTGATGGCCTAAGAACTTATTAATCTATTTAGACATTACATATAAGGTCCGTTTAAAACTTTGCAGGGAAAGACTTTGCATGCAATTACTTTCCCTGCAAAATAACATTACATCGTTTGGTTATCTCAATCAAAATTGTAATTACTTTGCATGCAAACTTAATTCCCTCGTTTGGTGTGAATGTGTTTTCATTGTAAAATTAAGTTTATTCTCATTTTTGCCCTTAATTGGTATAGTTACTAAATTTGGGTTTTATTCAACTCTAATAATATTAATAACTAAGTCCAAATAATAATTAACCTATTCTTCATAAATTTTAAAAAAAAAATTCAAATGAGGTTTTTATGTTTTTTAGTACACTAAAAAAAATATGGATTATATTTGCACCATTATATCTACAATAAAATACCATAAAAATAAAAATATATGTTATGCAATACATGATAAAATGAGACAAGAAACTATATTGTTGAACTAAAAAATTGATATTTTGATTTGAATGCTTCTACTTAATATTTATTTATATATCTCATAAATTTTAAAAACTTTGATTCACTACAAATACAGAACAATTTTTTGTAAGAATTAAAAAAAAAAAACAAGCGTGGACAACAAGAAGTACATAAAATATATATGTCTCAAATTCTCATCTTATCATGTTGGATTATTATATCAATATAAATTTGATTCAATCAAAATAGAAATTCTCCCATAACAATATTATCCAAACAAATATGAAATTTATTTGTCTTTGATCCACTTAAAACATGAATTTTACACCAAAAAACCATAACCAAAATTTTAACAAAAAGATAATCTAACAAGCTTGAGAAAAAAATTACTAGAATTGCTCCGATTTATAAGAAGCGACCCAAATTGGGAAATAAGATCGCGTTAGGGTTTTTCCAAAGACAAAAGAAACAAGGAAGAGTTTTATGTTATAAAGAGTATTTTGGTAATTTAACAATCACCAAACTTTCCCATCAAGAGTGTAATCACTTTCACACCACCCCCTTGTGAATTACTTTCCCTGGTCAAGTGCAAAGTGATTACAAAGATACCATATTTCTTTTAAGAACCAAATGGTTGAAAAAGATTCACACCTTTTACTTTGCAAGGAAAGTAACAACTTTACATCATACCAATAGGGTAATGAGAATCTTACCATATGTACATCTACAAGATTTTTAGAAATCAAATATAGCCTAATGTTATACAACCATAGTATTGGAATAAAGTTAATTTCAAAATCCCCTGCACCATCAGGTATTAAAACATATTTAAAAATCTGCTGATTTAAATTTGGGGTAAATTCATGAGTGCAATCAAGGGAAAAAAAATCATATATTTTACTATTTGAAAAAAAAACATTGACAACTACTAAATAGATTGAATAGTGAGTGAGTGAGTGATACAAGGTCTAATCCTTTGTGCCATAGTATTGTGCAATACTATGCAAAATATTGTACATATAAAGTGGAAATTAATACTATATCGATATTGTTCATCTCAAGTTCACTAGGTTTTTTGTGTGAGGAGTTGCATTCTTCATCCCTCAAGAGTTACAAGGCATGTGGTTTATCATTGTGGTGTTGTAATTTTTGATATATAATCTTGGATTATTAACGTGTTTGTCCCTTCAATAGGCACCCCTTGTGGGCAATGCTTAACACCATTGGAAAGAGAAAAAAAAAAAAAAGGAAAAAGGTTTCTTTTAGTCATAAATAAAATTTGATTAATAAGTTCCTGGTTTCCAAATTTATTCAAGTAAATTTGTCAAACTAGAAGAATGCTTCCAATATTTTTTTTAATTAAAAATTTTAAAAAATAAAAATTATATTTATTTCAATAAAAGAATGAAACGGGGATGTGCATGAAGGAAATAGGATCATTAATCCAAATTTACTTATATATAATTTATTCACAAAGAATTGAAAACAAAAAAGGATGTCTATAAAGGAATCAGGAAGCGATGGTGATTGAAGCTCCCGTGTGAACAGTAAATCCGACCATGAGATTCCTCAGCAGCTCCCGTGAGAACCTCGCTAGCACTCATGCTGACACACGTGGCTTCCGGCATCCTCGTGGTGGTGCTCGTGGGGGCTTCTCCGGCAAATCCCACCGGAACCATCGTCCCTACGCTCCTCAACCCAACCCTAATTCACGAATCCCCCC
Source organism: Dioscorea cayenensis subsp. rotundata (assembly GCF_009730915.1). Classification (NCBI taxonomy): domain Eukaryota; kingdom Viridiplantae; phylum Streptophyta; class Magnoliopsida; order Dioscoreales; family Dioscoreaceae; genus Dioscorea; species Dioscorea cayenensis. The sequence continues at coordinate 12,813 of NW_024087280.1, forward strand.
ACCCTCGCGCATCCAAGACTATCAGGTTCAACCTCCTTCTAAGGCTTCTCCGGTGAGAGAAGGCACCTCCTATGCTGAAGTAGCCCGCACCCCACCCTCAGCTGAGACTTTACCACCCACTCTCCCTGCTTCTCTGAAGAGACGGCGATCACCGGACTCCGCTGACTTCTGCTCGAAATGCTTAAGATCTGGACACAAAGTAGATGAGTGTCGACACCAGCTCACCTGCAAGCGCTGCTCCGGCATTGGTCACTTCGCCATCGGCTGCCCGCTCCACTCCCCCTCCTCCTCGATCCGATCCCTAAGAGCCCGAGTCCGATCCAAGCTAAGTTCGCATGAAACCTCATCGGACACCAAGCCTCGGGGCTCCTCCTCTGAACTCAAACCTCTTCTTCGAATTCCAGTGAGAACCAATCATGCCTCTCTTCGTGTCTCCTTGCCCATCAACGAAGCCATTCTAAAATCGAAAGAAGAACTCAAAAAGATGGTGATTATAAGGGTAGTTTCGAGACAGCGCTAGCGTTCGATCTCTCCATGATTCTCTCCCGCGATTGCTTAAACACGCAATTTTTGCGAGCATATCACTCCCTTCAATAATGATTTTTGTCCTCACGATGACCTCCGCCCGGAGATGCGGTATTAGCGAGTGAAGAGAGTCCTTTAACCCTAAACTCTAACCTCGGGCCTTGTCGCATCTCTCTCTCTCACTGGACAGCCGAATTTGGATCGCACGCGGTTGCCGCCGGCAACTACAACTGGATCCGAATCTCCAATCTTCCACTGCACTGTTGGAATTGGGATTCAATCGTCGAAATTCTCCGGCCGATCGGCGACTTAATCTATGTACAGAAGAAGGAGCACGTTACACTGGAACATCTTCGAACGCTTGTTAGACTTAAGCCATCGATCATCTTCCCGCTGAAGATCACAGTGGACATCGGCGTCAGAAGCTTCATTGTTATGCTTGAAGACGACGGAGCTCACATCCTCCGTTCAAAGGTCGTCCAAGGCCCAATGACTCACCTCCCGGCCCAACAACGCCCAACTCCTTCTTCTCGCAATGCTACTTATATCCCTAAATCTGATAAGGGTAAAGCCCCCATTATTCATTCTCCCATCGATGACTCTTCCGGCGAGGCTGTTGAGCGTCGCTCCGGCCTTGGCCTATCGACAGGGATCGTCGCTCGTGGATCTCAGGGAGACGTCCATCCTCCTACTGGTGACCGGCATTTTGCCGAAAACCCTGAGATTTCGCCGGAATCTCGTGTGAGTTCCGAGAGACACGCTTCACTGTTGCCATGCAGTGGCAACGTGATGGATGGGCTTCCAACAGCCGCTCCTTTGCCTCGAGATGAGAACCCCACTATCCAATTTGGAACCTTGCCCTCGTCTCTATTGCCTCGAGATCATCTCTCCCTGGATTTCTGCAAAGCCCATGATCATTTGATCATGCCTCGAGATGATATCACACTTGATAGGCCTCATCGTGATCAGTCCTCTGATCAAATCTCTTCCCCAACTTCTGATGAGATGCCTCGTGATACACGCACTCCTGATTTCAGCATCCCTCCGCCCATCATGAAAGCTTTGCCTCGTGATAAACACACTCCCTATCCTCCATCGGATGCTTTGAGATAACTCCTCAAGATAATCAACAAAGCAGTTTAATCCTCCCTCACATCCTAAAGGCAACCTTGCCTCGTGATGATCACTCTTCACTTTCTATTTTTAGATCATGGACGGTGACTCCCTTTGAACCTACTTTGCAGGGAAAATTTTCCCTCTCACGCAATCCCTTCCCAGTCATACCCATCCCCGACTGGGTACAAATGGATTTTTCATTTTTGGAGGTTGGACACTAGTACCTAGCATTAATTCTGAAAAATTTTATGATCAAGATCCTTTACCCCAAAATACTCCACTTGAGGTTCCCTCTGATGAAGAGCTCCTTGATCGGGGAGAAGATGAGAATATTCTTGATAATGACATGGATGATGAGGATTTTTCTTCCCGATGAAAATTGCCTTGATCGGGAGTTGACCATGATCCACCTCCAATTGCACACGAGCAAGATAATCCACTGTACCTTTAGAAGATATTCCGAAACAACTTCATCTGAGACCCTAAGCATGTCTCGGAAGAGTGATAGACCCAAGAAACCCTCCGGACGTTGGAATGAAGAAGTCTGGGTTTGTACCTCTTCCTCCCCGATCTTCCAAGAAAAAATCCACGAAGATCCACGAGAAGGTCACGCCCTCTTTTAATAATTCGAGTATTTTTCTACTTGGTCGATGCTCAAATTCTTACATCTGATAATTCTTGTGGCATTAAATTCCTAGGATCTCCTTCTCATAAATCAAAATGTCTAGATAAAATTAGATCTCTTGAAGCTGTAAGAGATTCCAATTTTCCTCCAATCCTTGGATCTCCCCCGAGATCTAATGCTTAGTCCATATCTGTTTCTTATGAAAATTTTATGCTGGAATGTTAGAGGTCTAGGCAGACCCTCTAAATGCCACTTAGTCAAAGAAGTTATTTTAAATTGCAAAGCTGATATTGTTTGCTTCCAAGAATCTAAAATTCAAAACCTTCATAGTTCTCTCTGGAGATTAATTGGAGGCAAACGCATTGACTCTTTTGATTACTTACCGGCCCAAGTACTGCTGGAGGTATCATCCTCGCTTGGGACAGCTCACAACTTATTGGTAATTTAATTTATAAGGGATCCTTTACCATTTCATCCAAATTTTACTAATCGTCTTGATAACTCCACTTGGACTTGCTCCAGTGTCTATGGGCCAAACTCCAGTTCCATTAGGCCCGATTTCTGGACCCTAAAAAACCTCATCTCAACTCCTTGGGTTATTTGTGGAGATTTCAACACGGTTTTTTCCTTAGAAGACAAAAATAACGGTATTTCTAATCCTAGAGATATCACCATATCCCAGAACCTTCTAAGTGAACTTGATCTTATTGATCCTCCCATTAGTGGGAGAAGATTTACCTGGTCGAATGGTCAATCTAACCCTATCACGGGTTCGACTTGATCGATTCCTTTATTCTCATGATTGGACCTCCTTATATCCCGAACATCTCAATTTGATCTTCCAGATTTGGTTCGGATCATTCTCCCTATCTCGTCTCGATTTTTGGATTACACCTTAAGAGATCACGAATCTTCAAATTTGAGAAAGTCGGTATTCCAACCCTCAGTATCATCAATCTTATTCAAGAATGGTGGTCGAACCAAAAACACATTGGGTCGTGGAGCGTTTATCTTTTCCAAAAACTTGCTCATTTTAAAAATCCAACCTCCGCACTTGGTCCAAGAACAATTTTGGCGCTTCTAAGATCCTCAAAAGCAGTCTTCTAGCAGAATTACATTCCATCGACATTATTGGTGAAATTAGACCTCTTTCTGAGGAAGAATCCAACCGATTTACCCAAATCCGCTCTGAACTATACAACATTTTAAACCAGGAAGAAATTTACTGGAAACAACGTTCCAGGATTACTTAGCTTAGAGAAGGGGACTCTAACACTAAATTCTTTCACCAAGTTGCAAATGGCAGGAGAAATAAAAATCACATACCACGTATTCTTCATAATGGCAATTGGATCGACGGAAATGCTCATATTGGTAGAATCTTCACTGATCACTACCGATCTGTCTTTGGTACTTCTTTTCCAAATAGATTTCTCCTAGACTGGCATTTTCTTTTTGAATATAAGGAAAGAATTGATCTCTCCCAGCTTGAACTTCCTTTCACTACTGAAGAAATTAAACAAGCCATTTTTGGCCTTAACTCTGACAAAGCTCCTGGTCCGGATGGCTTCCCTATCTTCTTCTTTCAAAAACATTGGACCATTCTCCAAGACACTCTTGTTACGCTTTGTGAGGATTTTTTCGAAGGAACCATCAACCTTAGGCGTATCAGCTGGATACATATTGCTCTTATTGCAAAAATAACACGCCCGGGTGATGTAGACGGACTTTCGACCCATCGACCTTTATCAATTCTACCAGTAAAATTATTTCCAAAATCCTCGCAATCGCCTCGATCCTCATTATCGGCATGCTAGTTGATGAATCACAATCCGGATTTATTAAAGCCCGGATGTATTGCGGACAATATTGTCGAGTGCACAAGAAATGATTTTCAACTTACAAAAAGCGAAAACGTCTTGGTCACATCTTTTAAAAGTGGATTTCGCAAAAGCTTTTCGACTCTCTTGGCTGGAATTTTCTACTTGAAATTCTTGTCACTGCTAGAGGCTTTGGACCTAAATGGATCTCACGGGTTCATTCCATACTTAGATCTTGCCAAGGCCCAATTCATTATCAGCGGAGCGACTCGGGGCTATATTCGATGCAAAAAGAGGCTTGAGGCAAGGCGATCCCCTTTCTCCATTGCTCTTTGCCCTCGCCGTCGATGTTACGGCGCTATGTTCTTCCACGCTCTCAAATCAAAGTCTTGGTGGGTGTTCCCTTGAATCATACCGATAACACTTGTCACTTCAATATCTTTGATGACCTTCTAATTTTTCTCTCTTTGGAGGACAAGAAGATCTTTATATCATTAAACTAATCCTCGTATCTTTATGAGGGATCCTCTGGTTTTAACCATTAATTATTCGAAAAAGTCGCCTATACTCCTCTAACTACGGCTTCCAACCTCATCATTCCTCAGCTAGAATCCTAAACTGCTCTTGTAGCTGTCTCCCAATCACCTACTTAGGAGTGCCTCTTTTCGGTCGTGAGACCCAAGCGAAATGATTTGGGCAAAACTCATTGACATGATTAGCTCTAGACTCACTTCTTGGAAAGGAAATTACTTATCACTTGGTGGACGCTTAACGCTCATTAACTCTGTCCTCTCTACTGTTCCTGTTTCTATCTGGATGTCGGGTTTTCATGCTCCCGCTTGGGTGATTAAAAGAAATTGATAAAATCCGGAGAGATTTTTCTTTGGAAAGGCCCCGATCGCGGGACCCAAAGGAGTCGATTGATAGCACTGGAGCAGGGATCACTAGACCACGGGAAATGGGAGGTCGGGGAATCCTTAACCTTCAGACCTTCAACAACGCTTTACTAGGAAAGTGGTGGTAGAAATTATCTTGCAATCCTAATAGCAGTTGGGCCAAAATCATTCACGCTAATTATTCTATATGTGACATAAATGGAATTCTATCTCACATTCCACCCGAAATAAATCCTTTTTGGGCAGGAGTGACCTCCATTTTACTCTCCTTCCGATCATGTATCACGAAAACTATCAGAAGTGGCTCTAACACTTCACTATGGTCACGATCGTTGCACATGTTGGACTTCTACTTAAAGATTGTTGGCCCGATCTCTACAATGACTGTACTGTCCCTTGGATTACCATCAGGCAATTCTCCCAGTTTCTAAACAACCCTGAGCTTTTATTTCCCACTTCCACCCCCGATATGTTATCTGCTCTTCTTGAAATTATCCCTGATTGCTCCCATATTCAAGATGATACTCACACTTGGACCCTTGATAAAAGTGGCACGTTCACAGTCAAATCATTTTATAAATTTCTCATTGATGGTGGAATACGCAGCCCGCTTTACCCCCTTTTCTGGAAAAACCGTTGTCCAAGCAAAATCACTCTCTTCTGCTGGCTTGCTGGGGAGGACAAAATCCTCACTCTCACAAATCTTTTCAAGAAAGGTTACAATTTTCAAAACTCCACCGATACCTGTGTCCTTTGCCACAATGCCTCTGAGAATCTTCATCATCTCTTCATCGACTGTGTCTTCTCCAAACGCATCTGGGCATTTTTTTCTCAAATTTTAGATTCAAATTCTCTTCCACAGACAATTCCTTTGCTCTGGACCATTTGGATACCATCCTTAGTCCCTCAACAGCGAATCCTCTGGGACCTCACTTCCCGTGCAATCTTGTGGAATATTTGGCTTGAAAGAAACAATCGCATCTTCCAGTTGACTGCATCATCGCATCTCAATATTATTTATAAAACTGCTAATATGCTTCTTTCTTGGTTCTCAACAGCTGCTGATAGGCATCAACTAAATCTCAATGAAGCATCACAGAAAATCAAACGCTCACTCAACTTCTACAGCGCTAGAGCCTCAAATCCTACCGGCGATCCCGACCACAATGCAGCTCAGGAGTAGTTGCTCCTTCTACATTTCTAGACGAGGCTCGAGATGCGAGCTCGGTGTCTTCACTGCTTAGACTTTTATCTATTTTATGCTTCTCTGCTTTTTATTTCATGACTTTTGTTCCCTCACTTCGGTGAGAGAATTTATCTCTTTGTACTTTCGCCTTTCCCTTTCAATATATCAGTTGGTTTATCCACTTTTTCTTCAAAAAGGATGTCTATTATTTCACAAAAGAATTGAAAACCAAAAAATGGATTTACAACCACGCTAATAGTGATAATAATAATAATGTTTGTTTGAAGAAATTGAAATTGAAGGTAACTATCAAACATGAAAAAGAACCTACAACTAAGAGAAAGAGAAACATTTATCTCCATTCAAAATTCTCTTTAAATGATTTTCCATGCAACCAAACACGCATTAAATTATCTTCAAGTAACAATTTTAAATGTAAATCATTGCATCAAATCAATCTTCAGCAGTAAAAAGCTCCCCAACTTTTTTGTTCTTTAATTAACTTCTCCAATCAACAATCATTCTAAACAGTAAAAAAATAAACAGAGAAAACGAAAGGCCATTGTTAATCAAATCATGATGATAACACTTAATCTAGATTTACAAAAACATAAAAGTAGATAATTGCATGGTAGGAAAAAGAAAATGATAGATAAAAAGGACTAATGGCCTACAAGAGTAGTTACTACCAACCTTGACTCTTAAGCAGGGGTGATTAGGATTTAAGAGCTACCACCCCCACTTTGTGTTTGAGTAGCTTATAAGCAAATATGCAGCATTTTCCTCTCAATCTCTCACTTAACTCATTAAATTTATTCTTTCTCTTGGTACCTTTAGGAATAAATTAATTAGAGCAAGACATCCAAGAAGCAATATTTTTTTACCGAAACTAGCAAATATCCAAGAGTCAGCAAAGTTGGTGGTTCATGAGCACTTGAGTAAGATTCATGGTGGTTGTTCAACATTCCTCTAATGCTTTATAATTTAATGAGGGGCGTTTTTTTCTTTTCGTTGTGTGTGTTTATACCCCTCTAAAATCTTTTGTTTTCCTGGAAACTCTATGATATTTTTTATAATTGTATATAACTTAATTATAAAAATATTCTAATTTATGAGAAAAAAAATAAAGCTCTTCTAGAGCTTTTATTTATTTAAAAGCGTGGAGAAAAGCTCGCTTGCATGGGCAGAAGAAAAAAAAAACCAAAAAATTTTAAGACTTCATATCTCTTTAAAAATTTCATAATTCATTCCTATATTTTGTTTAGAATGACAAAAATATCAAATTTTTAAATCACAAGAGAGATTTTAGAAAAAAAAAAATGATCAAACTAATCATAATCAAGATATTGGGGGAGGTGTGGTGTAATTATGAAGACTTAAAAGGAGTCTTTTGCAAAAAGGTAGGATTTCCTGGGGAGGTTTATGCAAAAATCCTTTTCATAAGTTGTGTGTGTGAGTTGTGCTGTGCTGCTTCGGAAGGCTTTCTATTGAAGCAAAGGTGGTTGGAGGGTCATGGAGTGAGGAAGTGGCCACCTTCAACCTATGCATCATCATCATCATCATCATCATCATCATCATCATCAAATCTAAAAGAGTTGTAAGACCTTGTTTGCATAAACAAAAGTTGAAAAGGAGAGAAAAAGAAAGAGAGAAACAAAAGGGAGCTCAATCCTTGCAAGGAAGAACCAGATGCCAAGTTCCTTCAATGTGAAAAAACCGACATTATCTATATATATGTGTGTGTGTGTGTGCACATGTTTATCTGCCAATGGTGCAGAACAACAGCTATTTGTACCAGAGTTGGTAAGCATAGAGCATGAACTTGGAGGTTGTCTTTGCCTGTGAAGTGTCTGGCTTCTAGCTAAGAGTTTCGACAAGGTAATTAACACTTACGAAACTTTTATATTTCGTATTGTCTATTCGATGATTATATAAATGCTCTGATACATCAATTTGATTTTTTTCTAATATAGTTGAAAATATTTAGAAATGATCTAAGTTCTTGCCTTATGATTATGTTTGTCTTGGTTTGATTCTTTTTTCGTATTTCTTGAAACAAACTTGAAGATTAAGGCCTGTATCTGATGAGCAAAAAAGCAAAAATATAAGTGTATGTGTGATCATGTAAGAGAAAGATAGATGATAATTAAGATTCATGTTACACTTTTTGTAGATGTTAGAAATTTAATTGATGTTTTTTTCGTTTTAAATTTCGGTTTATAGGATGCAGTCTTGTGTTACTTGACACACCTAATGCCGAAGAAATGGGGAAGAAAGGGAACTGGTTTTCTGCTCTCAAAAGAGCATTTACTTCCTCTTCTAAAGATAAGTTAGCCAATGTGAGTACTCTTTTACATGTATAACTAGTTGCTTTCTTATGTTTGTTTGAACACCATTCAACTCTTCATCTGTTAAAAAATAACTCATCGTCACCTGGAGATCGTTCAAGCGAGATCTACAAAAACATGTGATATATGTTCGAGTTAACTAATAGTCTCATGTTAGTTAATTTGAAAAATATAAATTTGAATATGTAAACCTAGGTTTCTTATCCTGTCAATAAAAGTTTTTGGGTAAATTGAGTCTAAATAATATGTTTGGTTTTGCATCTACATGTATAAACAAATAACAAAATGGGAGATGTAGGACCCTTTGACCTTTGGCAAAGGAAGAACCATTATGGCTTCCAGCAACAATGTTCCATTAAGGTTTTATAGTGATGAAGAAAGTGGTACTTCGAATTATTCTAAGATCCCTAACCAACAAACAACACAAAAGCAAAAGATCCCATTGTCCCGAGCGATCGCATTATATTATATATAGATTTCACATACCGAACCATAATAATCATCAAGGCACTTAGTTCTTAAAAAATGCTCTGCACAATCATTCTGCTCATGCTGTCTCCTACTAGTACTCAAAACTCTTGCTTTTCTGGGACTAGACTTTTCATTTTAATTTAGGACTGATGGAGAAAAACTGCATGCTTGTCATTTTATTTAATGACTTTCTAAAATTCAGTATCAAGCATGATCTAGAATTGAATTACAAAGAATACAAAAGGCAGTAAACAACAGAATCTAGCAGATAAATGAGCTGTGTTTTCTAAAATTCAGTAACAAGTATGATCCAATTGAATTACACAGAATAAGAAAAGCAGTATACAACAGAATCTAGTAGATAAATGAGAAATGCTTTCCAAAATTCAGTAACAAGTATGATTGAATCGAATTACATGAATAGGAAAAGAAGTAAACAACAGAATCTAGCAGAAAAATGAGCAGTGTTTTGGAATTACTGTCGGAAATTTTATTGATGATTAATGCAGGAGCCGGACAAGATATATCCAAAAGAGAAGAAAAAGTGGGGGTTTACACGGACAAGGCATGGAGAGGCCAGCTCTTTCATGCCCCTGTATCGAGAACCAAGCAGCATTGAGAAGATCTTGGGAGATGCCGAAAGGGAGCAGAACAGGAATGTACATCAAAGGCCACTTAGAGATGCCGAAATGGATCAAAGGCAATGGACACATCAAATGGCTCAAAGGGAAATTCAAAGGAATCAGCAGCAAAAGTTACAGCAATTGCCACCTAGAGATATTGAAAGAGAGCATCATCATCATCATCAAAAGTTTCAGCACTTGACTTCTAGAGAGGTTGTAAGGGATTCAAACCAAAATTTACTTCAAATGCCTCCTAAGAAGGGTCCACAGTATAAAGCACCGAAGTCAAAATATGTTTTTGCTCCAAAGACTGCACAAATTTCAGCGATCAAGATACAAGCAGCTTATCGAGGTTACTTGGTAAGTCTTCTAAATGCATTTAATCTGAATTCACCTCGGCGCCCTTCTTCAGTAGACATCTAGCATGACATGAAAAACCAAGAAGACAATATGAAATCAAGCTCAATTGTATAACCCTTTGACAGTAGAGTAACTCTTAGACCCACATCGTTTAATTTGGAAAAATATAGATTTGAATGCATAATTAATCCTGGTCTCTTGTCTTATCAACTCAAGCTTTTTAATCGAATTGGTTCTACATAATATGTTTGGTTTGTATCTAAAATGTTGTCAGAGTTTTGTTTGTTTCTCCTCATAAATTGAATCGGGCCCATATAAAATACATCGTATTTTTAAGAATTGAAGAAAAGAATACCGGATTATTTGGTGATACAGGCTAGGAAGAGTTTTCGAGCATTAAAAGGACTGATGAGACTTCAAAGTGTGATGAAAGGACAAAGCGTTAAGCGTCAAACAATGAACACAATGAGATGCATGCAAATGCTAGTGAGAGTACAATCACAAATCAGAACAAGGAGGCTTCAGATGATGGAAAGCCGAAACATTCAGCAACACCAGATGATGGGTAAAAATGAGAGAGACATTGAGAACAGCTTGAACAAGTGGAACTTTGGACATCAAGTAAGATTACTTTTAACTTTGCATATAAGCAATGATTATTATTTATCAAAGAAAAGTAGAATAAGCACATAAAGACTAAATTTTTAGGAATTGTTGAAGTTGGTTGGACTAGCTTTTCGACAACAACAGTACAACATCCCAAGTGTGAACAATAAGTTTTTATATTTTTATCGTCTTTCCAGCTTTAATTGCAAATGTAATGCAGTTGGAAGCAGAAGGTCATGAAGGATGGGAAGATAGCACACTGACCAAAGATGAAATTGATGTACGAATGCGAAGAAAGGTCGAGGCAGTCATTAAGAGGGAGCGAGCATTGGCATATGCTTATTCCCACCAGGTATAATCCATTACTCTTTGATCAGAATTTTACCAATATCTATCTTCCATGTTATGAACTTTGATGTCTTCAGTTCAAATTACCACAGAGAAACTGATAAAATTATAAGTTAATTGTGGAAGACATACAACCATCAAGAACTGAATCAAATATGAATTGCAAGCATGACGAGTCTTGACATTTATTTACACTTGTTTCTGTAATTTATTGTTCTTGCTCACTCTGTTACTATCTGCAGTTACTAAAAAGTAACACCAATGTCGGCACAAGCAGTCTTATCTGACATCAAGTCCGGTGGCTTCCCATGGTGGTGGAGCTGGCTCGAGCGCCAAGTAGGAACAACCCAAACTCCTACATCACGTCCGACTACAGGTCAAGCCACGACGCCGAAAATAAGCACAAGGTCACTAGCAGAAGCTTATCCTAGACCAAGTAGCCGGAGCAAGCAAGCTATAACTGGAAATGCTAACATTGATGCATCTACACCAAGATCATCAAAACCAATTAAACAAAAGTACACACCAAATTCTTCAAACAGATGGCAGGTACAAGGTTTTAAGGACGATGATAGCCTGACAAGCTGCCCGGCATTTACCGTGCCAAACTACATGGTACCGACAGTTTCAGCAAAGGCAAAGGTGAGAGATGGACCACCAGCAACACCGGAGGGGAAGCGGCGCTTCTCATTTGGATTGACTCAAAGCATTGGATCAATAAGATGGAGCAAGGGATCATCAGTCCTCAGTACTAAGGATTCTGAGTCCAAGAGGATGTCTGGAAGACATAGACCCATGCACTCAATAGGGAATTTGAGCATGGATTCAACCATTTCATTGCCAGTTGGAGTTGGAGGGAGATCCTTCAGGTAGTGCTTTAAATAATTGTGAGCAATGTCTTTATTTTATTTCATGGTTTCTATGTGTTGTGCTTTGTTTATCTGAATTTGTTGTAACAAATTGTGATTTATGCTAAGGTGTGATGTGTGACATTGTTGTTGAACAATTGCTATTTTGAATCTAATTTAATGAAAGAAAATATTAAGAAAAAAAAATGCATAAGACTTGATAAACAAATGATCATGGAACTACTTCTCATCAATGAAGAGTTATGCATTCTCAATCAAATATAAAGGGATCATTCACCATTGTTTGATTTCTACTCTAAGGCAACTAATTAGATAATCTCAATTTAATGGGACAAAATCTTTGAAGATCAATGAGATTCAACAAAGCTCTCAACCTTCCAAGTGTTTTGGGAACTACCAAAAATTCACACTACACATGATATGATGTTACATTCCTTCAAATTCACACAAAAAATAGCATATCATATATGAAAATTTTCAAAACATTTTGGCCAAGAACTCAAAATGAGAAATCACATGAAATTATACCTACACAACTGGTTATAATGCAAAAAGTGTGGCCGAGAGGGAGTAAATTTTTTTCCAGTGAGTACCTAAGTTTGGCCTTATATCGGGTTTGAAAGACTAACTTTCAATTTAGTATCAAAATGAGCATCAAGTTTTTAATTTCATTTTTTCGGCAGTGTACTTGGGGATTTTCGGTGGATTTTTGGTGACGTGGACGTCGGAAAGCTTTCGTGGATGCTCTGGGTCCACATCACCAGGGCTACAGTATTCTAGAGAGAGAGGAAAAGAAAAGGATGATGGAAGAGAAGCTGATGCGTACGTCCTACATGAACAAAAAAAACTACATTAGTTAAGTGGCTGAGTTGGTGAGTCGGTGACATGGACTCAGGGCATCCACGCAAGTTTTCAGGCATCCACATCACCAAAAATCGACTGGAAATCCCCAATTACTCGGCTAGAGAAATGAAATTAAACTTTGGTGCTCATTTTGATATAAATTGAAAGTTAGTGCTCAAACTGATATAAGGCCAAACTTAAGTACTCACTAGAAAAATTTACCCGGCCGGAGAGCCTTGTTCATATTGCCAATATATTAATATATCCAATTACAAATGTGCAAGATTAAATGAACGGAGTGGTGAAGCACTGCTTTCTTGTTGCCTCATGTTCAAACAATTTTATTTTTTTATTTTGAATAAATGTTCAAATAATTTT
>NW_024087281.1:0-8289 GCF_009730915.1 Dioscorea cayenensis subsp. rotundata
TGGAAGCTCCTCTTTTCACTGCTTTCTTTTTGCGATACCTAGTCGTAGGCTTTGGTGCACTTGATTTCCGCTTTTGAAACTCCTGCAGAAAATTCATTAGATAATTAATTTCATCTTATGGTCAACCCACAAATATAAAAGCAAGCATTTAATTTGAATTTTGCATTCACTGACAACGAGAGATTCCCACTCGTCATGCCAACAGATATATAAGTATCATATCACTTGGCCATGATCGTACAAACAAATCTAGATGAAAATCAAAAATTTGAGAAAAGAATTACATGAGTATATATAAGAAACCTCCATTTTTTTTTAGCATTCGAGTAATGCCTGTTTATAAAAACGAGGTCCTTTAGCCTAATGACATGAACGAAGAAACCCCAGCTACTTGTGAAGAATGAACAATTGAAGCAGTAAATATCTTACCCTCCATATCCTTAAAAACTGCAAATTTTGCTTGACGTTGGATGTAATTCTTGGTGGCGCTTCATCAAGTCCCTAATAGCACAAACAATCAAACTTCATGATAAATTGCTGAAGTTTGAAAAATATAGTAACTCCAATACATTTCCAATAGCACAAATATTACAAATTAACTAACTCATCAAAAGTTTCTAATTAAAAAAAAAAGTCCTGTTTGTAAAGTTAGCGGCTCACATGTAAGTATCTCATGAATACCAATCACAGATCAATGAGGCAGTGTTTTCAACATTTATCAAATCTAACATTCAAATTTTCGTCCATAAATAACATTTTAGCAAACTATAATCAGGCACAACAAGCAAGCAGCAGAGAATGTGAACTTGCTTCTAAAAGAGGGAAAAACTCAAACAATCCAATGTCATCTGGATTCAGTTCATCTAGTCTCAGAGTGTTGATGTTGAATCACTTGCACCATATAAATTCAAACAAAAATCCATTGCTTCACCATTGAATTCAACACCAAAACAACAGACAATGCAAAAGCGCAAGCTTTTCAAGGTTACAACCCATCAAAATCCATAAATTTCTCTAAAAATTATATGAAAACAAGATGAAATCCTTGACATTGAAGCATTAAAAGCACTTGAGATGCAACTTAAATAGAATTGAATTAGAGGTGAAAAAACCAAAAAAGAGACCTTTTGAGGTTGGGATTTCTTGCTTCGAACCACAAGGAGGAGAGGTGAGATGGATGCGGTTCTCATGGAGATGAAATTCAAAGCTTCTCATCGATCTCTCCTCCCCTCAAGCTCACCAGTTCCGATTTTCACTGGAGTTTTCATCACCGTCTTCAAAGCTTCCTTTTTTCTGATAATTTTTGTTAAAAATTAGAAATATTATTAGTTTGGGAATAACTTGTGAATTGAAAGCACGCCACGTGGCATTATGTTAATCGTGTGGCCGAAAAAAGTATAGCGTTTGGTTGGCCAGTAAATTAATTGTTAATTAAAATTAATTTTCATTTTTGATTAATGGTATTTATTTATTAATACTAATATAAAAAAAATATATAATTAATAAATATATTTATTTATCAACCCGTCTGGTCATCCATGAGGACGTATGGACTAAATGTTCAATAAAGGTGGATAAACCACTTCAATTAATAAAAGTAGAGATAACAAACAGTCTTATCACAAACAACCACACTGGACCCCCAAACAGCAACACAACACCCTTGCTCCACAAGCAGTGAAGCAAGCAATACAAAAAACCCCCAAAAACCCACCCCTGTGGAATAGCCCAGCTATCCCCCAAAAACACAAACAAGAGCCTACTACCTCGTGGTAGAACCGGGTGCCTCCTCGGCAGCAGTGTCACCCAAGTCAATCAGACTTCTCGTGCCCACGAACTCAAGACTGCGACGGACCGAGGCAATAGTAACATCAATCTTCTCCTTGACCGAATCTGCAAGAGCATCGAACCATAAGAGAAGCATGCGATTAATACTCAGAACAATGCAGTGAGAAGGCAAAGTTTTAGCATTAAAAATTCTATCGTTACGAGCAAGCCATAAATTCCACACTACTGCCTTAACTACTAAATCCACCCAAGTTCTATCAACAGGTCGAACCGAGGTTCTCCAAGAAAGCCAAAGGTTGCACATCGAAGTTGGTGGCTCTAGCAGGGACAACGAGCTATTAAGACATCCCCAAACATCCCTCGCAACGGGACACTGAAGAAAAAGATGATCAACCGACTCCACACCTGCATGACACATCACACACGTAGCAGTAGGCGCAAGTTACAAGCCCGAGGAAGCTTTGATTTTCTAGCGACAAGATCTTATTCTTCCAGGCAAGCCAATTAAAGATGTTGATTTTTCTCGATGTAAGTTTTTTCCGAAGAATTTTCGCAACCTCACAGCATGAAACCCACCATCATTAAGGAAGTTGTAGAGGGATTTCACCGAGAACAGCTTATTACCAGTTAAAGACCAGTATTTTTTATCCCTCTCATCCTGCCGAGTCTGTCCTCATCCCCGCTCTAGGAACCCGAATGACCTCCTCATTGTCACAAAAAGGTTGCCCTCTCACTGTATGCCAAGTCGGTAAAAGAGGCGTCGTGTTGTCCAAAACTATTGAACATGTCGAGCCAAACCAACATCGAGGGCCCGACCAGTTAAGCTCATTGGTTCTTCCAAAAAGTGTTTCCGCTCGAATAAATCTCGCTCTTGATGCAAAGCATCTAAGCGTAGGGCGCACCACTTCAAGACCCCCTTCCGGAAGAAAGACACCCTTCCTTTACGGTGGGGAACAAATTCCAATTCGAGCACCCGTGAGTTAAAACCGAATAACCTCCACCCCTCCCCACCTTGGTTCGTTCATAAATTTCCACCACCATTTACCAAGAAGTGCCTGATTGAAGTTGTGAAGATCAAGAATCCCCCACCCACCCTGATCGCGGGCACGACAAATCTCCTTCCAACGAACCAGTCTACACCTCGGTTTCTCAATATCAGGCCCCGTCCACAAAAAATCTCTCCTGAGACGATCAATCGCTTTAATAACCCATGAGGGTAATTTGAAAATGGACATCCAGTAGGTTGGCAGCGCCAAAAGCACGGAGTTCACCAGCGTGAGCCTCCCCCCTAACGAAAGATGTCGGATTTTCCAGGAAGAAAGTCTTCGACGCACCTTAGCGATAATCCCCTCCCAATCTTGTTTACGTGGCCTTCTACCCGAGATAGGAAGCCCTAAGTACGTCACTGGGAGTAGCCCCGAAGAGTACGCTTCAAAGTGTCTGCAGCCCCGCCTCGCGTAAGACCCCAGAGTTAACCGAATACAAATAAGTATTGGAATAATTTGCCGGAGCCCAGACATCCCTTCAAAGAGATATAAAATAAGTTTCACAATTCTGAGATCCTCCAATCCACCCCGCAATCAACACCGAGGTCGTCAAGATAGTGTGAGATCGATCTACTCTTGAAAAGCGCCAAGAGGCACCCCAACCAGAATCTTGGATTCCAGCGCATGTCTAAACATCTCACTAAGCGCATCCGTGACTAGGACAAAAAGCAACGGCGAAAGCGGATCCCCTTACCTTAAACCTCTTTTATACCGAATGTACCCATTCGGAGCTCCGTTTATCAAAACATTAGCCTTAGAGGAAGAAAGAATACTCTCAATCCACTTCAACCACCGGACCCCAAAACCCCTGGCTTTTAGCAACTCCAAAAGAAAGTCCCAATCTACCAGATAAAAAGCTTTAGCGAAGTCCACCTTCAGAATATGACCAGGCAATCATCTCTTATGCATACTGAAAATTAGTACCTCCGCAATTGCCACGTTATCAAGGATACAACGACCCTTCAAGAAAGCCGATTGGGCACTATCCACAAGCACATCCATCACTTTACCCAATCGCGTCGCCAAAATTTTAGAAATAATTTTAAGGGATGAATTGATTAAACTGATGGGCCTATAGTCTCCCGGCTGCTCAGGTGTCTCCACCTTGGGGATAAGAGCAATACTTGCCCAGTTAACCCTTTCCAAGTTAGCTCTATCAAAGTAAAAGTCCTCGCAAAAATTAAATATGTCGACTTTAATCGATTCCCAGCATTGCTTGAAGAAGCACATCGGAAAGCCATCCGGGCCCGGTGCTTTGTCTCCACCAAGACTGAAAACCGCATTTTTAATTTCTTCCATAGAAAAAGGCCCCTCAAGCACCCCCAACTGCACATGTTGTTTATTTTCAAAAAGTTTGGGAAGATCCACTTTGAATCTCGACGCTCGCTTACTGCCAAAATGTTGCCGGAAACGATCAACAAAGATCTTCCCAATTTCTTTTGAATTAGAAACCCTAATCCCGTCCAGAAGAACACCCGGGATAAGATTACGACTCTTTCGTCCGTTGGCCACCACATAGAAGAACTTAGTATTGCCATCTCCTTCCTTTAACCAAAGAGTCCTGGACCTTTGCCTCCAATATATTTCTTCCTGTTTACGGATCAACTCCAGCGATTGCAAAAGATTTTGCTCAAAAGCAAGCTCAGCAGGAAGCAAGGCCCTGGACTCCTTAGCCGTGTCTAAGGTCTCAACATGGTGTAATAGGTCCAGCATTTTGAGTTTGATCGAACCAAAACTAAATTTGGCCCACTTCCGTAATCGCTCTCTAAGACCCGCTAACTTTTTAGATAGCACGAAAGCACCACAACCCATAGGTGTCATCTCTTCCCACCACTGTTTGACTCGATCCCTAAAACCCTCATCCGTGAACCAAACTTTTTCGAATCTAAAGGGCCTTGGATGGAAGCACACTCCACCCACCTCCAGCCGAATAGGGACATGATCATATTCTAGCCTCGGAATACTATTTTGCAAGATTCTGGGGAAGTGATCAGTCCAAGGCATATTCACAAGGAATCTATCAAGCTTCACCCAAATGGGGTTTGCCTGACCATTTGTCCAGGAGAACCTTCTCCCCAACGCAGGTGGCTCACAGAGATGGAGATCCAATAGGAAACTATTTGCCATACGGATGTCATGAAGGTTAGGAGCCCCGGAGGACTTATCCTCAATAGAAAAGGTGGCATTGAAATCTCCACATAGAACCCAGGTAATTCTCCGGTCTCCACCGCAGCAACGAAGCTCCTCCCAAAATGCAGCTTTTAAGGCTCTCGCATTGGGTCCATAAACCGTGGTACACCTCCAGACGAAGTTATCCCGCTTATCCAGAAACTTGACAGTAAGACTGAAGGCCCCCACCTTTTCGAGAGTCCCAGTTAACGTGGCGCCATTCCAACCGATGATCATTCCACCCGCTGACCCCTCAGCGGGTGCGAAAACTAATTGGTCTAAATACGAGCCTCCAACCTCCCTCCACGTAGTTAATGAAACTTCTGCTAGTTTAGATTCTTGAATGCAACAAACCTCAGCGTGATGCAGACTAAGAAAATCTTTAACAAGAAACCTTTTAGCCGGTCTACCTAGACCCCTCACGTTCCAAGAAACAATATTCATTAGCAACCTTAAAGAACGCGGACCTCATCAGAGGTCTCCGCCTGACCTAATACAGGAGTTGCCCGAGACAACTCCAATGACCGAATATCATTCAAGCACCCATTTTGAGATTCAGCAAACACAATACCACAAGCATTGCAATAACTATTAAGTTGAGAATTAGACCAATCAGAAATACGGAGGGGTTTAGAAGTCGCACCTTCCAAAATCTATTCCTGAATGACTTTCTTCTTAGATGATCTTGGCGGTTCAGGGATAAACCCCGCCTCCTCGTTGAACCTAGAAGAAGGTTTCTTCTGCCGCTCGCTCCTCCTTGAACCTTTAGGTGGATCATGATTCCCTGTCGAACTACCAGTCTGAAAATTTGGCAGCAAAACCCTGAGATTTCGTTCAAATTCAGAAGCCGAGTCATCTGAATCCTCCCCAGTGCCAGAGGACTGAGTATCCACCCGTTCGTGCTCACTAGGTACCTCAACAGGAATAATTTTTGAGGTGCCTAAAACAGGGAAGAGAGCCCACATTCCCTCCGAAAATTGCCAACTAAAACCTGCAGGAGGGTCCATAACAGGCTTCACCGACATGTCAGTATAGTTCATCTTCTTGTCTGCGGTTTTGTCCACATCCTCAAGCCCACTCACCGCCCTAGGCTCTGGCCCACCTAAGGACAAGCTCTCAGGCCGAATATGACATCGGTCCAAACCCCCCTCTAATTCTGGTACTCTGTTCAAAGCTGGTCCCACAAGAGTTTGGGAGGGAGAATAATTGGCTGAGTTCAGGCCCACATCACAAAGGAGTAATGGGTCCCCAACACCTCCACCCCCCTCATCTTGCATGTGACCGTGTCCCAGGCCCAGCTTAAGGCCCATATCCTCGGCGACCGGATCAAGCAGAACATTCTCTTTGCCCATCCTCGTTAGCTGAACACTTGCTGGGCCCGATCCCGAATCAAGCGCTCCCTGGCCCACCACAGCTAATTTCTTCCCCAACCTAGGATCCACATCGCCATGATCAACCTGATCCCGAGATAAGAAGGCAACCTTGGACACCTTGTCAATAACCTCGACCAAAGAACCAGCGCCACGTGCAGAGAACTCTTCCAAAGTACGCGGAGAAGACCTGCGCTCACGCCAGCATTCGACACGTCGATGCATGGAGCGATGGACCTCTTCTTGTCACCACCACCAGGCCGTCTACTCTCGGGTGTCTGAGCCCATCCTTGCAGCCCACTTGGACCACCCGGGTCCGCTGCCATCTGACTGGAATGCCCTCGCCGAGGTTCACCGCTGGAGCCTTGCTCAACCGGGCCAGGGCGCCAACCCTCGGGTTATCCTCCGAAACCTCACTGCGTGAGCAATGCTCAACCCTGGCAATGTCGAGCCTTCTCAGCGATCTAATGCCACTGGGATCCTCTTCAAGATGGTAACCCCCTCCCCCCTCGCCGGAGCAGCCGTGGCCCCTCTAACAAGAGTCTCCTCTAGTACGTTAGAACTGCCCTCCTTCTTTCGAACCACCCCCTCCTCTAGTGTCTCGAACAGTCGAGCATCGACCGGTTGTTTGCCTTTATCCAAGTGAGAACTCTGCAAACCCTCTGCAACCACCTGAAGGCCTCCACCTCCAGCATCCCCCTCCTCCTTCAACACGTACCTCCCCGTCCCTCGATGAAAGGCCGGAAAAGCACCTCGCTCCCCCGTGACCAAGACTAAATACTTACGCATGCCGAAGGAGAAGTCAATCTCAATTGGCAAAGACACCCCCCGTCGCCGACGGACAAGCACCGTCAAGAACCGTTTATGCGGCGCCGACGTCTTCGACAGCGCGATTAGCTCCCCCACCGGCCTCAACACACGTTCGATAACGCCTCCCAAGCACCAACCATGAAGGGGTAAGTTCCAAATGTTCACCCACCGACCGTGCCGTCGGCCACCTGTCCCCAAGGCTCCCAACTCCGCACTGCAGGCGATGACCCCTAAGCTTACACTTCCCATCCTTCGTCTGAGCATCAAAGGTACCCAATTTCACCACCTCCCTGACATCCTCTCTACTCTCAAACGGGATCAAGAAGGTATTCTCATTGAGAGGTATGCTAGGACCCGCAGCGCTGCAATTCAGGATGGACGGAATAATGTCCAGCACACTCCCCTCATTGACAGAGATCGCCTCACAATGGATAAGATCGCGACTTTTGGCTAACTCTTCTCTCAACTCGTCCCCTTTCGTGTGGAAGGGATAGAGAGAGAAGCACTAATGGTTTCCTTCAGATTCATCAGCCCCCGCAACCTCGCGAGCCCACGTGATTTTTCCCCAAAGATCCAACCGCCGCACCCCGTCCCCGTGGTGGCGTACTCTTGCAGTCTTGGGGCTCACCAGTTTCGACCGAACATGCGCTCGTTTCCTCCGCGGGCTTCTACGATCTTCCACCGGACACCTCGCGGCAACGTGCCCCACACACGAGCATCTGAGGCACACTACTTGGTGTCTCAGACCACTGGCCGAGTGGGACGACCTGAAGCACCTTCCACAAGTACCTTCTCTCGGTGACCGTGGTCTCTTAACCCTTACCTTAACAGCCCTCTCCATCCGTGACGCAGCTCCCAGCTTCAGCTTAGACGAACGTTCTTCCGAAGAGGACGAATCGGCAACTCGCGATACGACAAAAACAACCCTCACTCAAGGTGATCAGCCTCCCGGCACCCCTAGAGTACTTTTGACCCGCCGCCCAGCTTCATCTCCCCAGAGATCGCCTAAGAGACTCCTCTCCTTCATCTCTCGCCTTCCTCTGTTTTTAAATTGTATTCAAATGATTTACTGTAAATGTTCAATTTTCTGTCTTTACACGTCTTTG
>NW_024087282.1:0-6910 GCF_009730915.1 Dioscorea cayenensis subsp. rotundata
TCACTTCCAATAGATCAAAATGTGTCATTGGGAGAACAACTCCAGATTTTTAGACGTCCATATATTCAATTTAGTTAAAATCTTGATTGCCACCCAATAAAATCAAATTGTTAAGTGAATCTAATTGATGCATATTGTGTTCGCGCATTAAAGTGAAATGAGTTAAATTTTAAGTGACCTAATAAAATGTATCATGTTGAATTTAAGATCCTACATGGGCTGAGGTACGACTTTAGATTGGTACAGCAGGGTTCCTCCTTCATCACTCCTCCCATTTCTAATCCCCAAGATCTCATCTACCAAATGCTTGATAAGCTTAATGTGAGTGTTTTGTTTGCCAAAATCAGCATAAATTCAATAAAAATTGTTGGATGTGAGTACTGCGAGTGCGAGGTCTACTTATTGAGTTATCTATAATTTATTTAACTCCCATGGGTCCCAGCTGGTTCCACGTGTCTGGTACACTCTAAAATCAAACCATCTCCGTTTAGTTTTGCCCCCATTTGGAGGCTATTAGGAGAGGGTACAAGGAGTTTCGTTTTCCTAGCATATATGTGTCCAACCAAGAACCCACAAACACACATCTCTTATTTCACTGTCATCCTCTCACATTATTCTTCTCCGGTGTGCTATTTTGCAGATGCCTACCCGAAGTGAAGCATTGTTCGTATGTTCTTTTGCTTTGAATTTTGTGGATTGTGCTTTAGTATATCTCGAAACCTGAATTGTTATTGTTCATAGTTATTTCTTCCCGGGTCAGTGTATTCTGAGCTTGAAGTGAGATTAGAAAATTCTGCACAATTGAGGTCAATTCAGCGTTAGGGCAGTGATTATGCATGCCTACCTCACACTGAAAATTTCTAATTATTATTTCTGAATCATTGCTAAATTTATATGTTTAGTTTCTCTGCATAGCAGTTTAGCCAGTACTGCATCGTTTGTCCAGGATAGTATTTCTTAGCCGGTTTGTGAGCAGGAAAATTGAAAATTCTGTTTCTTTAAGAAGTGAGTGGGGGATTGTGAGGCGAGAGTTTATATATATCCGCATGGTTCACAATACCAAAGCAATGAAAACATAAAACAATTCAACAAAAGCATTACGCTCCTCATCAAAGAGTTATGCGCTTCATTCTTTCATCTCACACCTCTCTGTTTCTGCCAGGCATATGAAATCTGGAGACAATAAAAGAAGGATGAGGGAAAAGGCATTCTTGCCAAAGATTGTTTGAAGCAATGAACTTCAAATGATATGCTCTTGCCAAGACAGTGATACATACTAGATGGATAATTTGAAATCTTATATATATATTGATAAGCACGTAGCTGTCATCTCACAAGTCCCAAAATATTTTGAGTTGATTGCCATGCCAAAACCTACTAGTGTGACTATTGCTTCTTTTTAGAAAACCCACTGATCTCAAAATTATTTAGAGCCAATATTTTTATTTGTAAATTTTGTGATGCGATCATTAATGGACCGTAATTGCAGCATACTAAACAAACCATATCTAGTTTGATGTGGGAATCATGGATCGCGAGAAGAAAGTTTAGTATTATGTGAGAGGAAAATATATACACATATACGACGCACATCAAAGGAGGGGTGGAGCAATGAGATTAAGGATCTCCTCTGAAATTTGAAAGAGTCCATTGCGTATTCGCATAACAATATTATCGCCACATATATATAATAAAAATTTTTAAATTTCTCTACAACTTGCTACTCAATGGAATTGAAAATATATATATGTTACTATTTTCCTGATACATTTTGGATCCCACCTTACACATCAGAACCGTGATGATTTCTTTTCTAAAATAATAATAATAATAATAATAGTCGTAATAATACTAATAACACCAAAATTAAAAATTATCAACTGAGTAGCCTCTAGCAGAAGAGTCCACACAAAACACCTCATTAGGAACTTATACTATGATAAGTAATTTAGCACACCAAAGTAATATATAAAGTTCTAATTAGATCGAATCAGAAGAATCAAGATAATTAAAGAAGCTTTTTGGTCTCTAACCTCATACAATGGCCACTAGGGCAAAAGACCATAGAGATTGATGTCTTGACAAACCACATGGAAATGAATTATTTGAATTTATAAATTTGTGACTTTTTAAGAGCATGTACTCTTGAGGTTGTTTTGTATGATTTAAAGCTGGTTAGTATGAAAAGGTTAGATTTGAAGTTGAGTTATTTGGTAACTTAAGGGTTAAATACTTGCTGTTTTTATTTTATTCTTCATCATCAAAGTTACACTTTGAATATATGCGCAGCCCTATTAGAGAAAATCGCTTGCATACCTATTTAAGCTGGAAGTGAAAGTGGATTAGTACTAACTTATACTGGCACTAATCATCATATTTATTTTGTATGTCTTTTACAAAATAATATATATACACCTCGGTTGAAACTACACTTACAAATTCCTTTATATAAAAATAAATCAGTGTTTGTTTTCTTTTACTCTCCCAAAAATAATGAAGAGTGACAGAAGGTAATGAATTATTTTAGTATTATGTTTTAGTCTTTACCCAAACCGAAGCTCTAGGTCAGCTTTTAAGATCTCTTTTTCAGAGGATCAAATTAACCTAAATGAATATAGTACCAAGTAATGATCATTGAAAGAAAGGAAACTGATCATGTTTGCTAATGTAAAAAGTCGAAAGATTATGGTAAATCACTATTATTTTAAACCAAATATCATTTTTATAGTTTATTGTACATACTAAATATTCTGAAAAATAACAAAATTATTCAAACCAACGTCAAAATAATAGGAGGGAACTAACCGTCAGGAGGAAATGACACTCAAACACAACTCATTTTAACTCCATCACTCTCCAAGACATTACACACACACACACACACACATATATAATTTAACACAAAATCGCCATGTCTATATCCGGATTAGAAAAAGAAGGGCCACTACGCGAGAGTTACAACATAAATAGTTAAGTGAACACAACCACGTCGAAGATTATAACATTCTTCTCTATATACTTTTAAAGATTCTATGATTCGTTACTTTTTAAAGTCACAAATGATGTGAAGGATCGCGTGACACTCATCAAGCGAAACAACAACAACAAAAAGCAGCAAAGATCACCAAATAAATAGATCAATAAATAAATAAATAAATAAATAAATCATATAAAGATAAACATTATTCAGGACATAATATAGTATACAGAATCATACCATCCTTCAAGAAAAAGTAGGTTCTCTTCTAGGTTGTTGAAACTGTATATTGTGGTGGTGCCATCACGGGTGGTGCTCCTTATTGATAATAACCTTTATAATCATATACATACTATTAATCTGGGTTAACAATACATAGCTTCTTTTCTCCAAAATCCCGTCGCTTTTGCTTTGAAGGTGATTGGTCTCTTTATTATTTTCCGTTTGGTGTGGGTCCCATATATATTAGTATTTGTTTTGTTTTATTTTTATTTTCACTTTCTCATAATATCCTCCTTTCACTCCTTTCCTCTTTTTATTTGTCTATAAACTCAGTATTCTCTTTTTATCTATCAAGAAGTATTTATCCAAATTCATGCCCATTCTATTCGATTCTCTTGGAATTTAATATGAGAGAAATGTGAAGATATAAATTAGGGTAATTTTGGAAGATAATTAATATTAAATTATATGAAATAACCAGAAAACTCTTTCGGTATGTGAGATTCGGTTGATTCATGACAACCTAAACCCTAAAAAGACGGAGGTAGAATGAGCACCGCCCTATTTAAAGTTTAAAATAGGTTTTGATCTCAAAACTCCTCGAAATGAGAATTTTTACGTAGAGGATCCAAATCTGGAAATGGGTCGAAGCAACTGTTGGTCTCTCACAATCTCAATATATATATAGGTATTTGTTTGTAGGTATTACTATTATTATTATTATTATCATTTATTTTAAGGTTTTTAGTATTTCTAGATATTTTGCGGTGTTGGTTTTGTATAGAACTCTTGCCATCTCTTTTTCTCTCTCAATCTCAATATATATACATATATTGGTATGTTTATATATATTTATATATATATATATATATATATATATATATATATATATATATATATTGGGTGTTTGTTTGCATATATTAATATATATACCCCTTGATGTTTGGTGTATATATATGTATATATATTGTGGTGTCATAATAATATATATACCATTGATGTATGATTTGGCTTTTTGAGGGGTTTTCTGAAGTGACATACTATATACATATCTACTGTATTTTTAAGGATATATATTTATTATTTTTGTTTTTTAAAATTTAATATATATATATATATAATAACTATATATAATATTGGTCTTTGGCGAGTTTCTTTAAGTAATTTTATTTTTAAAATTTTTTAAAAACAATTTGCATTATTAGATGAAGCCATAGAGTAAACATAGGCATCCATGCTAATAATAATTAAACCAATATGAGAGTTTAATATATGATGAATGATTGTTTTTAGTTTATAATTCAGATCATCTCTTCTTCTTCAAGGCAATGACAACATATGAAACAAAAAGAGACCATATAAAAACAACTCAACAAGCAAGTAATCAAACACATAAGTTATAGCAAGGATGGAATACCTGGAGCAGGGTACGGATAAGCATATTTGGGATCATTCATCTTCAAACCAAAACTTCAAGTTCAAGAGACAAGGTTGAGGAATTCTTGTGAGGGATTTAGCTAGAGCTCTTGTCCTTGTTTGGTTGCATGTATATATATATCCGCAGAAGGATCAAGGATGGTTCTACAAAAAGTAAAGGTAACCACTGTTGTATAGCATCCAACCTGTTGGAAAACTTGGCTCTTCCAGACAAAGTTATGAACTTTATTCTAAGGTATCAGATTCATATAAGCTTCAAACGCTCTCTTTCGGCTATGAAATTTATACCTTACTTTCATCCAACGTCATTGAAAAAGGGTTTTTATTTAAATGTGACAAACTTATATGCAATCTCGACGTACACATGTAATGACTGTATTCTCGTGCATTTTTATCGAGATAAGCACAAGAATTAAATTACAAAACCCGCTTCCTATCAGTGAGACTTTTTAAGACTATTGTATTTAACACATTTGAACGGAAATAATAAAAGTCACAGTAAATCAAACCTTAGGCAATCGACCTCGTATCGTGGACAAAAGACTTGAAAATAGTTAATTATTGAAGTTTTCTTTGGATTTTTTAAATAGGTAAACACATTGAATAAAAGGATCATATATATATATAAGGAAATTATGAAATGAGAGAATTAGAATGAACATGAAAAGACTAAGTGATATTACATAAAATTATCTTTGTTTGATGTGGTGCATTATTTTGAAGTTATTCTTTTTGAGAGAAAGAGCTCGATGAGCTAATTTATTAAAAATAAAAATGAGTTACAAAGCGTTCAAAACATTACAAACCGAGCCCCAAGACTAAACAAGAAGAAAAAAACCAATTACAACAAGAAAAAGGAAAAAGGAAATCGGAAGGTAAAACCGTGGTCCAACAAAAGCTTCATGATCTAAAGCGGGGAAGATCACGACCGGGCATAAAAAGAGGTTTAAGTTGTGAAGATTCGCACAAATGACAGAGAGTGCAAAAAGTCGGAGCATTCCCGTACGCGGGATCTCGACAAAAGAAAGGATCACCCGCCAACGAAGAAAGATGGTTGACATCCAAAGCTGGGTGGGAGTAAGCGCCGAGTCATCTGGACTACATGCGAAATTCGAGAAGATGGGAAGAGCCCGACTACAATGCGCAGTCGACGAACACTCAGTCGCCGATCCGGAGCGCTTTCTAAGAGCGGTATCCAAAGCTCGATCTCAGAATCAGCTGCGACTCCGCTACTGAACTTGCGGTTCACACATGAAATGGAATAAGTCGAGTTTGAAACAAAAACCCAAATGGCCAACCTTGTTTGAAGCAATTCCAGTTGTGGGCATAGAAGAGGAAACATTCATCAAGTTTGAAAAATTGTTGAGGATAAAGCGCCGACCAACACGAGAGGCATTCTCCCGCCCAAAACGCCTTCACATGGGCTTCTGCTTTCCGAACAATACTGGTAAAATTTGGACTAGAACTTTTAAAAATGGCCTCACACCTGGACTTCCAAATGAACCACGAGAATAAGCGACAATAAAAGAACAGTGCAAAGAAAGATTATAGTCGATGATCCAAGCACCGGAAGAAATATTATCGGGAAAGACAAGTTTCTTCCCAAAGCACGAGGAAGCCAAATTCCAAACCAGCTGGGCTTTGCAACAATCAATAAATAAGTGCTCAATAGATTCCAAATCAAGACTACACATGCTGCACAGAGATCTAGGACCAAGGTTAATGCTGTTAAGATAATCAGTAGTAGAAATTCTACCATGAAGAAGCATCCAAACAAAATGTTTGAGCCAGAGCAACACTGAAAGTCGCTCAAAGCTTATGCCAACCCTCCCAAATCGAGAAAAGAGTTTGAATTTTGATTAAGATGGTTATAAATCGCGAAGACATATTGATTAGCGAATTTGGATGCTAAACCCAATAATTGTTCCCCCAATCAATAGAGCAAATGTTAGACCACGGAAGAACCCGAGTAGTCACCAAAAGATATCACAAAGATAAAGAGCTATTCCACCTTTGCCCATCGAATCAATATCAATCAATCTAATATCCAGAAAATCAACATTGACATTCAAGAAAGTGGGTTTAAAGGCTAAAGGAACATCAAAAAGACAAGGATCCAGCATAAATGATGTTTTCAAACTTGGATTAGACGCTTTAATCCACAAGTTAGGCTTGCGCATTTGTCTGCGAGTAGTAAGGTGCTCTTGTCACGCCCTGACCCATGCGGCCCACGGACGCGAGCAATCGCCGCGAAAGAATCCCGAGAGGGATACC
>NW_024087283.1:0-89274 GCF_009730915.1 Dioscorea cayenensis subsp. rotundata
CAGTTAATATGTACACATGAAGTTTTTGTGGGTGAATATGACTTGATGTGATGAGATTATAGTACTGATAATTGGTAGGTTTTAAGGACAAAGACAATTCGCAGTTATTTTATAACAAGAGTGTCTTTAGATAGAATAGTAAATTAAAGTTAAATTTAATCTTATGGAAAAGATTGTTTGAGGATAGTTGAGCGCTAACTGCGGTATAAATTAGATGGAGTATTCTCTGTCGCTACTAGATGATGAATGTCATTATATATATTGGAAGATGACTTAATAGCTTTGGCTTTTGGAGCCGCCTATAATTTCAAGGTATTAATATGAACCCCGAAAAACGCTGAAGTGTATATTGAGTTAAGCATTTATTGGCCTGCTATTATTTGATCATGATTTATAGCCTTTTGCTTGTATGTACATTTGATTGATGAGAGAGTGGAGCCAAAAGTGGGTAGCTCATTGGCGCTTGCAATAGGAAGTTTCGATCATATGTTTGGAACAATATGCTCTAATAAAGGTTTCACTACTGCGTAGTATGGGAGTGAACGCGAAGCTTGATTATTATTTGAGATTATGATTTATAGCACTTTCGGTTGTATGTACACAATTGATGAGAGTGGACCCAAAAGTTAGGTAGTCGTTGGTGCACTTGTGGAAGTTTAATCTCATATTTGGCTACAATATCCTCTAATAAAGGTTTCTCTTTCTTGCGTATATGGAGTGAACCTGTACCCGAGCTTGATTCCCTTTTATTCTAAATTGTTCACCCATGAACTTCCTCTTTGTTTGATACTCGGATCTTTATCATCTTGTCCCAAGATTCTTTTTGTGTCTCATTTACCTTTGAATTTCCGGTTTAATATATTTGTCTTTTGTGAACTAACTTGCTGACTTTTATTCTTCTATGAAATTGTACATAAATTTGAAATATAGTGCGTGCAACAATTGTAATGATGCTCTGGATATTAATTTTTGCATTATCTTAGTGAAATTTTGCATGATATGCGATGACATTGAAGAATCGGCCCAAGCACTCTCAATTCCGAAGAGAGCTCGTGTTTCTCTTAAGATGAAGTATAGGGCTTATGATGATGTATAGGGTTATGTTATATTAGATCTTATTGTTGTAATAATGCTATGATTGTAATAACATTTTGCATATTTTATAAATATTATAATTGCTATGTTGATGAAATTAAATGGGGTCTAATATTAAATAATTTATTTGTAATTTATTTTATTTTTCAAATAGAATTGTGCAGTTTTCGTGACAAAATCGTATCAATATCATCTGTATGAATTCAAAACCGTGGACGTGACAAAAATGTGTCAACAATCATGTTAAATTTTAGCGTGACAAAAATGTGTCAACAATCATGTTAAATTTAAAAACCGTGACAAAATTGTACCAAAATTATCTTTGTGACAAAGCACTACAAGAAAATTATAGTTTGAAAAACAACATTTTTCGTTTCTAATCCATTGTCTAATTCCATTTGAAAGCGGATTTTAAAATGGAATATATTTGTTTCAAAACCCTTTGTTTCTAACTTTAACAACGGACTAGAAACGAAAACCTAACTGTTTCAAACTTTTGAAATTAAAAATGGAATAATTATATTTGTAATTCATTTCTAAATGTCGTTGTAATTTCGTTTCTAAATTTAGAAACATATTTGAAACAAAAATGTTACCGTTACAAAAATTAGGAACAGATTTCAAACGGAAAATTTTTTGTTTTATTTTCTTTATGTAGCTTTGAAAATAGAACCAATTTTGTTTCTAATCCGTTTCTAAAATTAATTTTTAAAAAATATTAAAAATTAATCCCTTTTTAATCTGTTTTCTAAAAATTCAAAGCAAAAATAAAAGAAAAATTAAATCCACAGCAAATTATACAAAAACCTGCTAAATTATACAAAACCCTACTATGTGAATTCACTAAAATTAAAAAGACCTACTTACACTGTTCAATCTACACCGTTTCTAGCAAACACAAATGAAATTGGGGCGTCTGATTCCATTGAAATATATGGCACCAGGCCAACAATGACAATAGACACCATCATACTCAGATGGCAGGCAAATGGTCGGTACTAATTCCAATACCAGTGTTAGCAATATAATTGCACGCCTTTGGAAAAAATCTTGATGAATACCGGAACGGAGTTTAACTTTCGGATATTGCGAATGAGGGTTTGGAGTTCGGTGTGCAAAATATTTTTAGTCACTAGCGATACCAATAGCTATTTTCATTCGTCTTAGCCAAGAGAATTGGCATCCTCCACCATCTATAATGAATCCACACATATGATTGTAAAGATCATAAAAAGTATCAGTCACTAAAGCAACCATAACAGAACACTTACAGTGAAGATGCTCATATAACGTTCCCTTCGATGCATATTCGAAGACAAGCATCCTTGAGAATGGTTCACTTTCTCTGCAATATCCCAATAACTTGGCTATGTTCTCATTATTCAACCTTGAAAAAGATGCAACCTAAATTAAAGTTCCCTCACACAATGATCAATTTATTCTTTTCTTGCAAAAAACGTGTTAAGAAATAATTACCTCATTTTGAAACTCGAGCTAAAAATATGTTGTCCATTGAATCTCTGAAATACTAAGTGACAGAACAGCGATTTTGGCACCACATTGGAGTATTCATAGCTTTCCTTGGCTGCTTGGATTTCACAGAGTAACCTAAAGACAAAAACAAAGGCTGTTAATAGAGTATACTTAAAAAAAAATTGAAGAATGACAAGAAATCCTACCAAAAGGCACCCTACATTGCTCAGTAGAACGCAGTTTGATGGACTCTTTTTCTTGAAAACAATTCCCCCGAGTGTTGAGTCTGTACAAATGATCCAGTAAAACTGAAGGAAGTTCAATGAAAACAAGCTTAAATTTAAATTAATTTAACACATTGTACCTTGGCAGATACTTAAGACAAGGAGGTATCTTCCCAACAAAAAAGTTGCATGAAAAATTAGCAAATGTCAATTAAGTTTACCCATATAAACCAGTCTGATCATCATAGGAGGAAGTCCTATCACAGAAATACAACAGTATGAAAAAAAAAATAAAAGAAAAGAAAAAAAGCTAAAATAGATAAATATGGCATACAAATAGATTAAAAGCATCAATATGTTCTAACATTAATGCGGTGTCATCTGTTTCAATGTTCATCATGCACTATCACTAAATTTAATTAAACCATATCAATTCCTACTCATAGTTATACTAGTTATCAACAAAAAAAAAGGCATGTTCCTCACCATAAACCATCATAACCAATAGAATAACCTCAACACTTTTTGTCCCTATTCTTCTATTAATGCAATCATGAGTTTTCAACTCAAAAGTTAAATAGTTTGAATTGAAAGAAAATCAATTGCAGCCTGGCCTTACTGCAGTAGTAAATTAAGATTAAAATACACACACACACACACACACACACACACACACATATATATATATATATATATATATATATATCAATTATTCAGAAGCTAAGGTACAAGAATGAATTAGTAGTTACTCCACGATCTTCAAAAAAAAAACAACAACATAAAGGATCTATCGCCATGATCTTCCAAAAAAAGAAGAAGAAGATGCATCTCATAGTTCTCAAATTAAGTGCAATCTAAACAGTTTGGTATTCATGAAAATCAGCATGAAGATTTCGTAAACCGGCATAAAGATCCAAGCCCTTTGAGTAGTTCAAAACTTAAACAAATTTGTCACAATCTACAACCCAAATCAATCAATCAGATAAACACAATAATTTTTTTTGGGCTTCTAAAAAATACCAAACAAAATATACAGAAAGAAAGGAAAGAACACAAGGAAGAAGGCAAGTGCTGAAATTTTACTAGTAAAGCAAGCAAAAAATCCACCTAGAAAAAATATTTGACGGCCCTAAAAAGCAAAGCATAAATGTCACTATACATTTTTGATGGGTTATCTAAAGATTAAAATGAAAACATATCCCTAATGCTCTCACTGAAGCTTATAAATCCGATGTTGAACTTCCAATGACAATTATCAACCAGAACTAGGTATTGGCACACATTAACTAAATAAAGTTGATGAAAACAATGCTAACTCCTAAAAAATAGGCATCATCACCGTCAAAAGAACATCCAAAACCCTAGAATTTCAATAGACACCAGATCATAGCAACTAATAGCATCAATTCTCAAGGAAAAAAGTGTTAAAAAAAACCAGAAGGATTGTTCTCCAAAACCAAAGGGCACGATATATGCAAGATTCAAAGGAAATAGGGAAATCAAACTAGAGTATTTCGGCAGAATGGTTGATGGCCACAGAGCTGCCGATGATGGGGATTCAACCGTCATTGGTGCAGTACCACCAGATCTTGTAGATCGACTCGAGGAGGATGCAAGGGTTGATGAAGAAGATAGGAGATGAAAGGATCGGTTGAGCTGGGGTGTGTAGCCGAAACGGATGCAATCGCTCTCACTATGGACTTTGTCGAGGGCTAGGAAGCGGCGGAGGCCGTAACGGCAGACGAAATGGGAAAGGGTGACGTAGGAGAGGGTGGAGACTGCGATGAGAGAGAGCTCGACGATGGTGTTGAAGGAGCGGCAGGTTGGGGAGTAGGAGAGGAGGAAGTGGGAGATCGCGGGGACGATAATGGAGAGGATCAAAAATAAATCCCAAGATGTTAGGGTTCGCCAGAGGCGGAGGCAGAGACGGAAGCTCCAGAGGTCATCACAAGTGGATTGAGACTGGGATTGGGATCGGCCTGGCTTTCTTCTCAGCAGAAGCGGCACCAATTGAAGGTGGTTTGCCATTGTTAGGATTTCTAGGGTTTGGAATGGGAGAGCGTTTTGATGGCAAAGAGGCGGTGGGAATAAAATATGAATTTTATTCATATTTATACTTAAATAAAATATTTATATTTTATATTTATATAAAATATGAATTTTTAAATCGGTTTCTAATCCATTTCTATTTAAAACGGACAAGAAACGGATATTTTATAATATTAATAATATTTAAATAAAATATTAATTTTTAAATCCGTTTTAATCCCTTTCAATTTAAAAGCAACTAGAAATGGATATTTTATAATAATAATAATATTTAAATAAATATGAATTTTTAAATCCGTTTCTAGTGTCTTTGTATTTGAAACGGACTAGAAATGAATATTTTATAATATTTAATAATATTTAAATAAAATATGAATTTCTAAATCCGTTTCAAATCCCTTTGTATTTGAAACGGACTAGAAACAGATATTTTATAATATTTAATAATATTTAAATAAAATATGAATTTTGAAATCCGTTTCTAGCCGTTTGTATCAAAAACGGACTAAAAACAGATATTTTATTATATTTAATAATATTTAAATAAAATATAAATTTTTAAAATCCGTTTCTAGTCCCTTTCTATTAGCAACGGATTAGAAACGGATAATTAGTAATTTTTTAATAAATTATATTTTGAAATTGTCATTTCTAATCCGTTGTTATTAGTAACACATTAAAAACAAGTTAGTGTTCCGTTTTTAAATTAGAAAGGAAGATTTATTCCGTTTCTAATCGGTTGCAATTAAAAAGGGAAGAAATTCCATTTCTAATGTTGTGTTTCTAAATATGCATATTCTTGTAGTGAAATCAACAGTGCCAAAAACTGTGACAAACTCGACCGTGCCAAAAATCATGCCAAACTTAATCGTGCCAAAAACCGTGACAAACTCAACCGTGCCAAAGACGGTGACAAAATCAACCGTCCCAAAAACCGTGCCTAAAACTATGACAATTTTGTCACGGTTTTACAATTCCGTGACATATTACATTTGTCACGGATGTTATAGCCACGGTTACTATTCTGTGTCAAAATCAGTTTGTCACGGTTTTTTGGTTCATTTCCGTGCCAAAATTACCATGCCAAATTCTTGTTTTTCTTGTAGTGATATCTATCTAGCACCTTCACTAGAGTACATAGATTACATAACAACATCACCTCAAAGTTTTGTAAACATACAAACAATCCACCATAGCCCTTGGTATATAAGTCAAGAAGAGTCACAAATTTCATCCCCCGTGATGCAAATAAAGATATTTGAGACAAAGTTCTCATCAGATTATGAACAAAAATTTGTTGGCATGGAACAACGATGAGAGGGAGACTTTTTTTGTTTTACAAATCCCTATAGGACATGAATTACAACCTTGACGGCAGGACTTGGTTTGCACTGGGGAAGAGGTTTGGAGATGACGAAGGGCGTTAGCGTCAGCATCATCGATGATGTGGTCAGGGTCGGCAAGGCTTGGATGGCACCGGAGAGCGAAAGGTTCGGAGACGACGAAGGGCTTCGGCGTCGGTAGGACTTGGATGGCATCGAAGAAGAGAGGTTTAGAGATGATGGAGGGCGTCAGCGCCGGCGTTGGTGATGGGGTTAGGCGAGAAAGAGGAATTAGGGCCAAGGTCTTCAGACAAGAGAGAGACGAGTGATTTTTTTATTTATTTTTTTGTTTTAAAGATGCTTATTAGGAGAGAGAGAACATGATCCATGTCAGTCGTGCAACCATTTTTGACAAGAGTTTTGTTTTATATAGCATTACTTAACATAAAATGATGATGTGCACTTTTGTATAAAGAGATAATGAGGTTAAAAGGAAAACATATTCACATGTGCTAAGATATATATATATATATATATATATATATATATATAATGATATACGTACAAGAGAATATTAGTATTCTAATTACATATCCTACTATTTTTTAATTAAGAATGAATTTATAAGTAGATATTTGTAAGAGTCAGTTGAGACAGTTGTGAGTTGAACTAGATATAAAACATCATTGAATGAAACGACTACATATAAATGGCATGGCCATAACCACTGGAAATTGTTTATAGATGATTAATCAACGATAAATGTATAGCATGGTTAAAGTGGACGGAAGGATTACATGTGTGGTGAGGCCATAGTTCACTGATGGTTACATGTAGATGACATTAGTGAAATTATTTGTTTCTTGTATTTATAATTTTTTATTTTTAAGTAAATAATTATAAATTGAGAAAAATGTAGTAAAAAAAATAATTAAAACATTGGAAAACACTAGAACAAGTCCGGTCATGTCTGAGAAGAGTAAAATATAAATGAAAAAGAAATCTCACCTAATGCAACACGAAAAAGAAAAACCCTACTTTTAGTTATTTATTTGTTTACAATTATTTTTTTTCTTATTTTGTTTATAAGCATCATTATTTGGGTTTTTATTGGGATATCTATGTTACGGAATTAATGTGTTATTTGTTTTTTATTAAGATAAAATATAGACCATATAAACTGTTAAAATAATTAATTAATAAACTTCATTGCTATATTTTTTTATATATGGGCGGATAAAGAAAGTAGCAACTAGCAAACAAACAATGCCATATCTGTAGCCTTCTGGCCAAAAGTCAAGTTTAACTTGACTTATTAGACCCTAGATTGGCGGAAAATCAGTTAGGTAGCATTGAGATGACTTTCATTAACCTGATAAAAATTCGAGCAGTTGTTGTTCACCAAATAAATGATAAATAAATATGTTGTATAATAATATATAACTGTAGTCTTTAGGGTAATTATGATGAACATTTCTTATATCAAAACATACCATGAGCATATATTGTTGTTATGAGAGCATATGAAAGGCGCTTGTTAATTTTACATATCATATGATTTATTGACTTTAAACTATCATACCATTTTATTCCTAATTTGAAGTTTTTTTAACTAAAACATAGAGAAAATAAAACCACCATTATTATCAAAGGGAATGAGATAAAAATGTAAAAAAAAAATTAATAAATAAAGATTCATATTTATTTAGTAAAAAAAAAAGTAAAATAAGCAAGTTAGGTCATAGGTTTTTGACACCACAAAATCATACTTTTGTCAGACTACTTTTGGTTTTTGCATGGTGGTTTATCTCATATTATTCATTGTTAATATTTTTTTTCAAGATCATCAGTATCATCATTTACAAGTAATATTACTCTGACCTTTTGTTATCATTAAACTCATAAATTCAAGCATTTAAAATTTAACTTAACAAAAAATAATCATATATATCAACAAAAATATATGATTGTTTATGTATCCAATAAAAATCCTATTTAATGTGTATCTCCACATAAAACAATTATTCATTGATATACTCCTTAACTAACAATCAACTCAATTTTTTCCCCAAACAATTCCTTCATCCTTACTCATCTTCTCCTCACCTAAACCCTAAGCACCAAACTTTATCTACAATGCAAAATAATTGAGGTTATTAAAAAAAAAAAAAGTTAACTATGACTCTATATATATATATAACAGTGTCGGTGGTTTTAGATAGCCTTTAAAAAAAGTGAAAAATAGACTAAAGTTTAAAAGGAAAATATGATAAGATCCGGGTACATGAGGAATTGCCATAAGGGAAGATATTGATCTTGGTGAGTTTCTATTTCCCACATGGGAAGTTGTTAAAATGTAACGTCACAAAGAGCCATGGCCCATGCAAATAAACCCTATAAATACCCTCCCATCCATTCGGCAACTCCACATCCCTTGCTCTACTTGAATTGCTAATACCATACACAATGGCAAAGAACAAAAAGCTTATGATTCTTGGCTTCATTCTTCTCCTAGCCATAGGTCTGTCCTCGGCAGCAAGGACCTTGAGTGATGGTAGAGAAGGATATGGATCTGGGTATGGGGCTGGTGAAGGTGGTGCAGGATATGGGAAAGGAGGTGGAGGTGGTGGTGGTAATGGTGGTGGATGTGGAGAAGGTGGTGGAGGATATGGAAAAGGAGGTGGAGGTGGCGGTGGACATAGTGGTGGAGGTGGAGGTGGAGAAGGTAGTGGAGGTGGAGGTAGTAGTGGACACGGCGGTGGAGGTGAAGGTGGTGGAGGAGGATATGGGAAGGGAGGTGGAAGCGGTGGTGGACAAGGTGGTGGAGGATATGGAAAAGGAGGTGGAGGTGGCGGTGGACATGGCGGTGGAGGCGGACAAGGTGGTGTAGGATATGGAAAAGGAAGTGGAGGTGGAGGTGGCGGTGGACAAGGTGGTGGAGGTGGCGGTGGACATGGCGGTGGAGGCGGACAAGGTGGTGGAGGATATGGCAAGGGAGGTGGAGGTGGCAGTGGACACGGTGGTGGAGGTGGACAAAGTAGTGGCGGTGGACAAGGTGGTGGAGGACATGGTGGGAGTGGGTCTGGGTATGGAAACGGAGGTGAAGGTGAAGGTGGAGGTGGAGGTGGACATCCTTAAAAGTACGTGTAGCTCCATGCATGGATTATAAAAAGCACTATGATGCATTAGTAGCTCCATGGCTGGATAAGTTGAACAGTGGTTGTTGTGTCGTATTGTTATAATAGTACTACTGTAAGGGCCTTTGCCTTTACGCTCTGTCGTGAGAATGTAACCAGTTCCATCATGCAGCCGCATGATAAATAAAACTACTGCTTTTTATGCTTGCTTTAATATGTATAGTGTGTTTTTCCTCCTCACCAATGCTGCAATACAAAGGTTGCACTTAATTTACAGCTTCAACCAGGGGCGGAAGGAGGGGGGTCAAGGGGGTGCTTGAGCACCGGCCCCCTTGGCCCCATCTTATATATATATATATATATATATATATACACATATATGACATATATACTTATATATATTATATATTTTTTTTTAATTAATATGAATGTATTTATATGTTTATATTTAATATAATCTTGGATATCATGTGGACTTATTTTTTAGATTATATAGTAACAAGCTATTTCACCCAATTAAAAATTTACTTTAATGATTTTTTTCTATATAAAATCTTCAAATTTTTAAAAAAACAACTTTATAATCGCGTTTTGATTTTTGTTGAATGCCATAATCTTACTGAGTCTTATTATTGAACTAGTTAAAACTAGATTGTATTTTGAGTCGAATGATTCAACTTTTTACTTAGTAATGATAGTTGTTAATTGTATATATATTTTTATATTTTTTTAAAAATATTTATTATTATTATTTAGTTTGAATTAATATAAAAAATTTCATATTTAAATTGAAACTAGATTGGATTTGACCGAATAATTAAACTCTTATCTCATGGTGATATAATCGTGTATATTTTTTGAAATATTAATTATTATAATTTTAAGTCTGAAGTAATATAATTTTTTTTTAAATTAAA
Organism: Dioscorea cayenensis subsp. rotundata; assembly: GCF_009730915.1. Taxonomy (NCBI): domain Eukaryota; kingdom Viridiplantae; phylum Streptophyta; class Magnoliopsida; order Dioscoreales; family Dioscoreaceae; genus Dioscorea; species Dioscorea cayenensis. Next base: position 10,218 of record NW_024087283.1, read on the forward strand.
GTTAGCACCCCCTTGATTTTGGCCCTAGTTCCGCCACTGGCTTCAACAAGTGCATTAAAAAGGGTAATTTTTGTTATGGAAATTAATGAAAGAAATAATTTAATTATTCCAAATAATTGTGATACAATCAAAATTTAAAGCTTCTATCTATAAAGATTCTAAATATAATATTTTGAATAAAATGCTTTAAATTGCACCTTAAAATTATATTATGAAATTAATAAAATTGATGGTTTTAGAATTTTCTTTTTATTTACTTACTTTATTTTTCTAGGATTTATTGAATAATATTATAAACATTCAATTATACAATTTTTTGATTAGATAATTAATAATTCTGTGATAAAAATATCATGATATAAAATATAAAGTTTACAATTTTAACAATAGTGAGTTGTTATAAAACTTATAAGACTAGTGGGATAGTAGTTTGATGTTTTCCCGCATGTATATAAATTTTTACATGTTCAAATAATATTTTAATAAATACATGAAAATTGGAAAACTATATGAAATTACTTGAAAGATGCAACCAGTGGGATAGTAGTTTGATGTGTGCCTGAAACACTAAAACATGTCATTTGAATGAATTAAACTAGATGGGACATAATATGAACTGTTGAAGTAAATTCAAAACCAGGCACAACTGCCGGTCATGGTGTATATACAATCCTTTGTTCTCTATTGTCATATGGGATATTACGTTGTGTAAGTATTTGTTGATCACAAAGTGGTAGTGTAGACCATCTTAATTTTTTTTTTTGTTGGATGAGTTGATGTGTGCATAAAAATTTTAAAATGTAGAGGAGAAAGAAATCTATATATTTGGGTTTTAGGAAAAGTACAGATCGAAGAAGAAGAATTTGGTGGATTTTGAGGTGTGTCTGAACACTGTCTTTTAGGAATTTATCGTCTACAAGTCTGCACTAGGTTTTGCAATAATTCCTTTAGGTTACAACAAAATTCCAAAATTAAACTTTGCTGAAAAAGTAGTAATCTTCTTTAAGAATGTTTCTGTATTTAAAAAAGATGAAGAGTTGTGAACCAACGGTTGGATTTGTCTGTTAGAGAAAACAACTGACAGGTGACATGTCTTCTTAAAAATAATAATAATAAATTATTTAATTCAACCCAAGATGGCCCAAGTGCCTATTCATAGATTAAATAAATAAATATATATATTAGAGGGCCCACTTGCATTCTTCTCAAATCAAAATATTTGATTTGTTAATTATCTTGTATTATATAAACATATGTTCATTCTTCTCTTTATCTGATGTGGGACTAAACTATTCACAACTATTCACACATACTACACTAACACCGGGTGTTCAAAACAGCTATCTTTAGTCTGATGCAGTGGAAAGACAAATCAGGGGAAAGAGAGAAAGAACAAGAGAGCATATATATCATATGTGCTGGCTTTTATTCATGATCCAATAGAAGAAAACGTTGTATTTTTAGTAATATTTGAACTTATTACAAAAGGTTTAATTAGGTTTGAACCTCTTTGTCTCTATATTCCGGGACGGTGAAGATAAATTTCATTTTCTCTTAACAGCATGTGATAACTTTCTAGTTTTCTCTTTTGTTAGAGTACTTTTGTACATGTATATTATATTTATATGTATATACATACTTATGTGTACACCATTGATGTATTTTATATGGGTTGGTTTGACCTAGTGAATTGCATTCATTCTTTTCTCTCAATCTTTTATCTATCATGGTATTAGATGCTAGCTGATCTCACCGGACCTTTGATCCATCCATTGTTTATTAGCTCTCCAACAAGCATTTTGCATAAGTTTGCTTTGTTCTTTCTTGGTTGCTCAGTTGAATCTGGAATTCCTTGTTTTTGTTTTCTTGCTTTGTTGTTTGTTTCATGTAAAATTAGACTTTGATTGTTCGGTTAACTCATCATCCTTGACGACCTCTGCATGTTGCAGACGACCTTTACACATGTTGCTACCAGCGATCATCGCCAGATCATCACCAGCCACCCACACTTAACATCTCTTAGCCACTCCACAGCCACCCGCGATGACCAACACATCTCAGCTTTCTTTGTTGCTCAGCCCATGCAATCCTCATTGTCGGATCTCACCCCGCCAGTCGCGATCATCGGCAGATCATCACCAGAACAAATCCTCGCTGCCGGACCATCCTTAGCACAGATCCTGCTCAGCCCTGCTTGCCATGACAAATTGGGCCATCACTACTTCCTCGCCACTGCCAGCTCTCCGTCTCTTCTTGCCAATGAGTTCTTCTCAACCGACGAGCTCACAACTTCAATTGATAACCCTACCAGAAGACCAACACGATGTTCCGCGCTCGGATTTTCAACATTGCAATTCTCGAAATCCTGTCTTCTTTTGTTTATTTTGATTCTCAGTTTACAGTACATATATATAATACATATAATTTATATATATATATATTAATTAAAAACAAAAGAAAAACAAACAAACACAAAAAAAATGGCATCGTCTTCTTCTTCTCCACATTTTCTAGCTCCAATCGATATCAAATTAAGCTGTTCCAATCACCGAGAATGGTTTACTACCATTTGCATTGTTTTACTTGGTATGGATCTACTTGGCCATGTCAATGGTACCTCTCCTTAACCATCCACGCCCGATGCATCATGGACACTTGTTGATCACCGTACCATGATGATTATTTGTCAGTCTTGTGAGATTGATGTTTGTATGGAAATTGGACATCTTCCCACTGCTCATGCAATGTGGGATCACTTGAGTTGTATGTTTGAGCATTCTAGCTCTGCTTGTTAGTATGCCATTTTACAAGACTTTACTCATGTACAGTAACGTGAGCGTTCCATCAGGGAGTATGTCAGTGACCAGCGATCCTTGTGGCATCAGATTGATTCTTTAGAGGAGTCTACTTGGTTGACATGCAAATGTTGTAAAACTCGTACTCAGTCTCGGCAAACACAGTGCACTTTAGAATTCCTGATGAGTTTTCGTCCTAATTTTGGGGTTGTTCACAACCAACTGCTCAGTTGGGACCTTCTTCCCTCATTTGATGATGTTATTCTTAGTGTTATTGCTGAGGAGACTCATCTCAGCACACTATCTTCATGACTTCTCTCTACAGACACAGTTCTTGCCGTGACTTCTCTACGATCCTCTCGTGTACCCTCTGGCTTTTATGTGCAACCAGCTCTTCCTTCATCTACCTTTTCTCGATCATCTGTCATCTATCATTACTGCAAGTGTCCTGGTCATATGAAGAATCAGTGTCTTAAACTTCAGCAACGTCAGCAGCAGCAGTCATCACAATCACGCCCCCTGCCTCGATCTCCTACTTCCTCTCCACATGTTGCCTTTGTTTCAGCTTCAGCTTCTCCTTCCTCTGTTGACATTCTCTCTCAGGTTTGCTTAGCTTACTGAACAACTTCATTCAATGCAGTAAACTCTGCCCTCCAGCATTTCCTCTGCTATGTCTTCCTCCTCCTCCTGGATTTTAGATTTTGGCACCACTCATCATATGACTACAGATCACTCTAGTCTAGTCTCTATTTCTACACCTCACATCTTTTCTAGTGTTCGTACTGCTGATGGGAGTCTTCATCCTGTCACATAATGTGGTCGTCTTCAGTTCACCTCCTTCGACATTCCTGATGTTCATCATGTTCCCTAATTAGCTCTCTTCACACAACAAACTTCTCGAGGCCTCACTATTCTTTTTCTTTATATTGACGATATGGTTATTACTAGTGATGATGTTGATAATGTTATTTCTCTAAAATGGATGTTACACACCATGTTTAAGATGAAAGACCTTAGCCCTCTTCATTACTTTCTAGGTCTTGAGGTTGCTTATTCTTGTCGAGGTTACTTGATGTCTCAACAGAAGTAAATTTTTGACAATTTTCGATGAGATGATATCACTAATCTCTACTCCTATTTGAGTTGCATCACCGACTCTAATCTTCTGATGGTGAGCTTCTGTCTGATCTCACTCATTTTCATGCACTTGTTGGTGCCCTCGTCTATCTGACCATCACTAGGCCTGATATTGTCTATGTTGTTCGTGTTCTTATTCAGTTTGTGAGTGCTCCTCGCTCTACTCATTATGCTGCCCTCTTATAAGTTCTTCATTGTCTTTTTGGCACTATATCTCGCTCTCTACTTTTCTCTGCCAAGTTTTCTCTTGAGTTGAGTGCTTATTGTAATGCTGATTAGGCAGGTGATACTTTTGATTGGTGATCTACTACTGGTTTCTGCATTTTCCTTGGAGATTATCTTATCTCTTGGAAAAATAAGAAACAATCTACTGTTGCTCTTTCTACTGTTGAGGCTGAGTATTGTGCTATGTCCTCTACTGCTAAGGAGGTTCTTTGGTTGTATCAGATTTTTATGGACTTTGGTGTCTCTATCTTTGTCCTTATTCCTATATACTGTGATAACTAAAGTGCCATCAAAATGGCTGCCAATCCTGTATGTATGAGCGTATGAAGCATCTTGAGGTCGCTCTTCACGTACTTCATCCATCATCATTATCTTGCTGCCAGTATTCTTGTTCCTTATGTTGCCTCTATACAGTAGATTGCTGATCTTTTCACCAAAGCTCATATTGTCTTCCAGTTTCAGTTTCTTGTTGACAAACGCTCGGTTCATGACCCACCATGAGTTTGAGGGGCGTGGTAAAGTACTTGTACATATATACATATATACATACTCATGTGTACACTATTGTTGTATTTATATGGGGTGACTTGCACTAGTGAATTGCATTCATTCTTTTCTCTCAATCTTTTATATATCACCTTTTATTTTGAAGCTAATATGATTTATATATTATTGTATATTTGAGCCACTGTAGGCAAGGTGCAACGTTAATTATGTCAAGTTTGTAGGTTTCTATCCATAGAGAAGAACAAGTCTAATTGGCTAATTAGTATTATGAATAGTCGCTATAGATTGTTCGGTAGATAATTAGGTAGCAATTAGGTGACTAAAATTAACTTGATAAAAATTCAATCAGATTAATCCAATATATATATATATAAATGTAATACTAGTAATAAAATAAAAGAAAAAACAAAAAGAAAGGACACGCCAACTTTGTCCAGAAAATCCAAGATGGAAAAACCATGAGCAGAGGAGTGAAAATTCACTATGTCAAAAACTGAGTATAGAGAAAATGATTTTTGTCTGGGTACTCCAAAAAACAGATGCAAAGGCTTATATAAGTAACATATAGTGACATATAAAAAAAAACTATATCAAAACATACAGTGAGACAAATTATGAGAAATGTCAAAACATCCTGTGAGTATATGTATTGTGGAAATTTAAATAGAATTAGTGAACTAAATCATGGTTTTCCTTGCTGCTTTTAATCAAACTATTTTTGATGGTTGCATGATATTATATTATTTCAAGTTTGTCAGATATTATCAACTGTTATTATTTTTTCAAGCTCATTAGTATATATTATCATTTTCAAGTAATTATATATTACTCTAATCACTATGACATCATTAAACTCACAAATTCAAGGCTTTATAAGTCCCTTGGTTGAGCTTCCAAAAATAATTACAAATATATGAACGAAACTATATGATTAAATGCATATAAAAATCCTATTTATATGTATATCCCCATGAAAAACAAAAATTTATTGCTATGCCGTGAATCAATAGTCAACATAAACTTGGCATTGAAACAATCCCTTTCAACCATACTCATCTTGTCCTTCCCTACACATCAAACCTAAATTCTAAGTCTATCTAGAAGGAGCAATAATTAATTGAGGTTGTTAAAAAAAAGTTAACTATTAGTATCTTTTTATGTAAATATGAATTTTATGAAGATATATATATTTATATAATTGTCCATGTTTTCAAAGAGCCTTTTGAAAAAGTGAGAGATAGATTAAAGCTAATAAGAAAATTTTATAAGATGTGACTACGTGAGAAATTGTCAAAAGGAAAAAAATTAATCTTGGCATGTTTTCCAAAAGTCCGCATTTCACGCATAGTGGAGTAGTTAAAATGTAACATTCATAGAAGACTAGTCCCATGCAAAGAAGCCCTATAAATACCCACCATGCACTCTGCAACTCCACAACCCTTACAACTTCTACTTGTCTTACTACTATTATTATAGTCACAATGGCTAAGAACAAAGTGCTTTTGGTTCTTGGGTTAATACTTCTCCTCGCCATAGGTCTGTCCTCTGCTGAGAGGACCTTGAATGAGGGTTACACGCCCGGTGGAGGTGAAGGTGGACATGGTGGTGGAGGATATGGGAAGGGAGGTGGAGGTGGACATGGTGGTGGAGGATATGGAAAGGGAGGTGGAGGTGAAGGTGGACATGGCGGTGGAGGATATGGGAAGGGAGGCGGAGGAGGACATGGTGGTGGATATGGCAAAGGTGGTGGAGGTGGACATGGACATCCTTAGAGGAAGGATGAGTAGATCCATGGATGAGGAAGAGCACTAGGATGAGGATGAGCAGCTCCATGGATTGATATATATATATATATATATGTTTGAGCAGTGGTTGTGTGATAATATTATTGTGTGAGTATCATTATGTGATGTGATAAATAAAACTACTGCTTTTATATATGCTTGCTTTTGTTGATTTTTACTTTTCTACTTGATGCATGTTGCAGTGCGAACATTTTATTTCATTCACATCTTGAACTCAAGCTCATTGGAAGGGGTAAAATTTGTTAATGGAAGTGAATGACAGAAATAATTACCGTTTTCAAATAACTGTGATCTTATTTAAAAAAAAACTTTTATCTATCAAGATACAAAAGATAATATTTTGTATAGGGATGGGCATGGGGCGGGGAGTCTCTACACCCGCGGGGATCTTCCCCGTTTGGGGTGCGGAATCCCCAGTTTCCTCCCAGCAGGGACGGGGCGAGGGAATAAAATTCCCCGATCACTCTAGCGGGCGGGGGCGGGGAGTAATCTCCCCGCCCCACGGAGTCCCCGCCCCGAAATTTATATATATATATATATAATAATATATTTGTTAAAATAAAAAATATAAATAATATAATACAATATTTATTATTAGTAATGATTAGTCTCCATTAATATCTAATTTAATGGATTTTTTTACTTAGATTATTGGATTTTTGTAAGAAATATTTTAAAATAAAAATTAAAAAATATATAATATAATAACATGTTTGTTATTAATAAAGATGATTCTTAATTGGTATCTAAGATTTTAAGTTCATAAATTTAAACATTATATTAGTGAATTTTTTAAAAAAATAATTGTGTTGGGAAGTCAGGGCCGGGAGTGGGGGCTTCTTCCTCCCCGATTTCCCAACCAGGATGAGGATGGGGAATCCCCACCCAAAATGGGGGAGTGAGTGGGGAGATACTCCCCGTCCCCAGCCCGTTCCGTGCCCATCACTAATTTTGTGTAAGATGCTTTAAATCTCATGTCTAGAATAATATTAACAAATTAATAAAAATGGTTGTTTTAGAAGATTGTTTTATTTGTTCAACTTTTTAAGTTTATTACATAATATGTATTGAAGATTATATTATTAACATTCGATCATACAATATTCTGACTGAATAATAATTAGTGTGACAAGAATAAGTTTTATGGTACAAAATATAAATCTTACAATTTTAATAATAGTGACGTGGTATAACACTCATAAACCTAGATTCAAAGTATTATACCTCTCTGCCACAGGGAGGCCCCACACAAATGCATATATATATATATATATATAAACTTTTATTGATTAAAATCATTTTTTAATAAATATGTGAAAATTGAAAATTTTAATAAGATTAACTTGAAAGATACGATTATTGATTTATAAAAAAAAAATTTATGTGTGCATGAAACTATAAAATCTGTAATTTGAATGAACTGGAATATATAGATGGGGAAATATTATTAATTATTGAGGTGATTTAAAACTAGTTATCCATGGCAAGTCATGACACAATCAACCCTTTGCTAGCGATCGTCAATGTTATGTTGAGTTGGTTTTGAATCTTAAGTTAATAACCAATTATAATTATTAGTATAAGTGAGAGTATTAATATTTTTTTTCATAATTTGTTCGATGAGTTTATGTGTGCAAAAACTTTTAAAAAGCCTAAGAATGAATTTTAGTTTTCAGATAAAGGAGAGATTAAAGAAAACCCATAAAGAAACCCAATATAGATGTTCACACTGGAAAGAGAAATCAAAGAAAATAATGGAAGAATTTGAAGCAAATGTTGTTTCAACCGAAGAAAAGTTGTCGTTATATATATATATAGAAAAGTGTTTCTGCGAGGTCCGTAGACATCCACAGACAGGAACAGGGTTGATTTGGTTTTTAATTTGTGTAACTGTAAGTGTTAGTAGGAATAAGGTTCAATGGTTGTGATTTATTTGGTTACTATGTAAATAATTGATTGAACTGTTAAAATTCAAATTTTGTGCATCTCACTGTTCACTGTTCACTGTTCACTATTCATAAGTGCAGTAATCTAATTGTCTAGATCAACGTCCATAGATTAATATCCTATAAACATATACAGAGGATCGATGCTCATATATATATATATATATATGAACTTTATTACAAAAGTTTTAGATTTGATTTTTTTTTGTTTTAATGGAACGTGAACAAACTACAGCAGAGACGCGCACGGAGTTAATCACTCAACATATGTCTTCTCACTTTACTTAAATTCAAATTTTAAAATTTGTCTTTTAAGAAGACTCTAACATGTCAAAACTCTTTTTCCTCAATTGCACTTCTTCATCATCATCATCATCATCTCTTTTTGGTGGTTGATGACTTTTTTGGTTTTTTTTATCTTTTGTTATCAATCTCCATACTCATAACTATGACTTATCTATTTTTATATTAAAAATCCTAACCAATCTGAATTGCAAACCATGATTCAAGAAAAATTATCTATATAATATTATTGTATATTTGCACCGCCCTAGGTGACTTTATGTCAATTTTGAAGGTTTCTAGCCAGAAGGTCAAGTCTGGTTTGGCTTGTTAGCAGTGAATGATCAGTAGATTGGTAAGTAGATTAGGCAGTAAAAAGGTAACTAAAATTAACTTGACTTAAACTCAATGATACGTATATTTATATAAATGTCAACACAGTGAAGGTTTTTTTTTATATACAACATGGGCAAGCCATTTTAACAAATATACTTTTTATTATTGATTGTCTTGATCATGTATTGAACGAGAGTTGAATCGAATCCTCAAGTTCCAGCATAAAAGTTAAGTGTTTTAATTGTTTGGCTACTTTTGAGGTGGCACACAATGAAGATTAATTATGATAAATAGTTTTTAATATGCATGTGAATTATAAGTTTGGAAGAATTAGTGTAGAAAGAACACTTGTTTTACCTGTCATGCACACCATTTTTTAAAAGGAAAAAATAAAAAAATAAAAACAAAAAAGTTGAATATATTAATTAGATTATGTGTTGAAAGAGATTTATAAATTAACTAAGCTTGTGATTTCATGTTACTGTTACTAATTGCGTGTAATTCATTGATAGTAATGTTGATTATGATTGGAATTTAGGATGGATTAATTGATTGATTATATAATTCGCAGCTTAGTTAATTAAGGACGAGATGGGTGCTCTGTTCGTATGAACACATCGTTATTGACAGTAAATTTTTAAGTAGAAATTTTTAAGAGTCATAGATATAATTATGAATGGAATTAAAATAGCATCGGATGGAATAGTGCCACCCAACAATAGGAGAGAGATATCTTATTTTCTTCTGGAACCCAAGGTTGAATGTTTGAATCCCTAGCATCTCAATAGTAAGTCTTTGTGAGTTATTTAAATATAAAAAAAAAAAGATAACGATGCTAAATAAACAGCATGGTAGAAACGGAGGGAAGGATTGCATATGACAACAAAGTGGCAGTGGACGGATGGCTATAGTCAAGGGCATGAAAGGAATACTCTATTTGTTTTATTCATTTATTTATTTTTAAATAAAGAAATTATAAATTGAAAGATATAATTGGAAAGAAAAGAAAATTAAATCAATCAAAACATTGAAAAACAAGAGAACTGGCCCAGTAATATTTATTGAGAATAAGACTAGAGGTGGACACGGACCAGTTAACCGGCCCGGTGGGCCCGACCCGCTAGGTTGCGGTTCACCGGCCCACCAACCTGGATTCGGCCCGGCTGTGTCTAGAACCCGCCGGGACAGGTTGGCCCGTTTGATCCGGTGGGTCCGGGTCAATGGAAGCAGGGCCCAGAACCGGCCCGGCTTCCATGTTGAACCGGTGTGCCGGACGAGCCGGGTTGGCCCGCCGGATAAAATAATTAAAAACTAAAAAATTCTGAAAATTCAAAAAAATTAAAAAAAATTCAAAAAAATTCAGAAAATTCAGAAAAAATAGAAAAATAAATTCAAAAAATTTTCTATAAAAAATAAATTAACTAAAAATTGAGATTAAGATAGAGAGTTGGGGAAAGATGATAATTAATTACTAAGAATTCAGAAAATATAGAAAATTTTAAATTACACTAAATTTGAAAATAAATGGCTTGCACTTAATTTGTTTACTTGTCGAATCAAATTGCCTACGTATCCTCCTGGGTTTAAGAGGAATCAAAGCCCATGTAGTTATTTTACATCGTGTAACCGGTCTCCCATTATTCAAAGATATTCCTTTTTTACTAATATATTTTTTTATAAATTGATATACATAATTTAAAAACAATTTTTTGTAATTTTATTTTTTATTTTATAAATTGAAACAAAACAATATAATATATATGTGAAAAATAAGAGTGCCCCTATTTAAGAGAATTTAAGAATGTGCATGTGTGGGGACTTAGTGCTTATGAGCCAAAAGACGATTAACAAAATAATTATTTAAAAAAAAATATTTATGAAAATTTATTGTTTGATACTTTGATATTTTACATATTGATTTATATAATTTTTTTAATTTATTATATGATTTCTTAATTTTTTATAAATTAAATATATATGTAAAATATTTTGATCCATATCCTACATCTATCTATATATAAGTTTTGCCAATGAATGTTAAAAGAAAATTGTAGTTCAAGTGGTTGAGTTTTTGCTATTCAAACCCAACTTTAGTATTTGGAGCTTGGTTTGGAACCGGGTTTGACCTGGCCCGCCGGGTCCAACCCCGTTTCAAACCGGGTCCGTCAACCCGTCGGGTCACGGGTTGGGAAACGCCCAACCCGTCTACAGTACGGGCCGATTACGGGTCAATGAACCAACCCGCCGAGCCAGTGACCTGGCGGGGCCAGGCCGGGTTGCTGGACGGCCCGTGCCCACCTCTAAATAAGACATACTTGAAAAAGAAATCTTAATAGAACAAAGGAGATAATTAGGAATCTTTTGTTTAGGACTGTTTTCATTTTTTTTATGCATAATTTATAAATCTCAGCATTTTATTATTTATTTGAAAATCTATGTTACCAGAAGTGTTGTATATGTGGTATAATTCTCTAAATAGTTTTTCTATTTTTCAAACTTATTTTTTTATTTTTTTTAAAATTATAATATTTTAGTCCCTCTTCTACTTTTAAGTGAGTTATGCCATACAGTCCTTTTTCTTACGGGTTTAGGATTAAAGTTTAGGGGAACTAATATGACTAAATTAAAATAGTAAAAACTAAAAAGTTACAATTCAAAATAAAAAGATTGAAAAAAATTAAGAAAATAGAAGAATTACTCAAAGAATTATACCTATGTATTTTTATTAAAAAAAATTAGTACATCTTAATTATTAATAATAAAAATTAAAAAAAAATAAACAACAATTTCTAAAAAAAAATAAACAAGTACAAAATTTCCAACAATGTTTGAAAAATAATTAAAAAAAAAGGACAAATAACCTAACCATTAAAAGTGATTAATGGGACTATCTAATCATGGCAACTCAATGCAAAATCGGCGTCAAGACCCTTCAACCGAATCCATAATGATATTAATTTGATTTTCACCCAAATTAAGAGGAAGAATTCACCAAGTCTAGGCTGCACTTGATAATAGATCTAGAGGCTTCCAGCTGGTTCTTTATCTTATATTACTATTGATTATTATGTTTTACAAAATCATTAAATATCAACGTAGTGAGGTAATCTTACTCTAGTCTCATATATATCATTAATCACAAGTTCAAAGCGTTTAAAAGTCCCCTTATTGACGGTTTTAAAAAATAATAATTATTATTTTATATTTATATAACCCGAAACCCTTATTTGAAAGTTTGAAACATAAACTAAAATTATTTGAAAAATAAACTAAAGTTAAAAATAAAAAATTATGTGTTACTATGTGAGAAATCGTCAAAAGCATAGAAATTTATTTTGGCGCGTTTTAAAAGTCCGCATATCAAACATGGGGAGTAGTTAAAATGTAACATCCAACAAAGCCACGTCCCATGCAAGAAAACCCTTATAAATAGCCCTCCCTTCCACTCTGCAGCTCCACATCCCTTGCTTCTACTTGTGCTAGCTACTACTACTACATCCACAATGGCTAAGAACACAAAGCTTTTGGTTCTTGGCTTCATGCTTCTCGTAGCCATAAGTCTGTCCTCGGCGGCGAGGACCTTGAATGAGGAATATGGCGGAGGATATGGAGGTGGTGGAGAAGGACATGGTGGTGGAGGATATGGGAAGGGAGGTGGGGGTGGAGGTGGATATGGGAAGGGAGGTGGCGTAGGTGGTGCACTACAAGAAAAACATGAATTTGGCACGATTTATTTGGCACGGTTTTGATTCCGTGCCATATTTGTCACGGAAATTGGCACGGAACACAATTTAGTGACAAAGTTGTCACGGTATTTGGCATAGTTGCTAAATCGTGACAATTCATGAACGATATTTAAGCACCATTTATGTTTTTCGCCTAAAAATTAAGACATAAAAACCGTGCGAAAACCGTGACAAACACATCATACATTTATTTATTCTTGTTTTTGGCACGATCAAGTTTAAAACCGCTGCAAAAAGCCGTGACAATGGAATCCATGGTATTTGCACGGTTTTTGTACGCGTTTTAGGGGTTGATCGTGCCAAAAACGATGCTAAACACATCATACATTTATTTGTCACGGTTTTCGGCACGGGCTGACCCTAAACCGTGCCAAAAATCATGACAATGGAGTCCATGCTTATTTGGCATGTTTTTGGCACGCGGTTTAAGCTTGGCAGTGCCAAAAACCGTGACAAACACATCATACATTTATTTGTCAGCGGTTTTTGGCGCGATCAAGCTTAAAGCCGCTGCCAAAAAACCATGACAATGGAATCCATGGTATTTGGCACGGTTTTTTTGCGCAGTTTAGGGTTGACCGTGCCAAAATCCGTGACAAACACATCAAACATTTATTTGTCATCTGTTTTTTGGCACGATCAAGCTTAAACGTGCCAAAAACCGTGACAATGGAATCCATGGTATTTGGCACGGTTTTTGGCACAGTTTAGGGTTGACCGTGCCAAAAACCGTGACAAACACATCATACATTTATTTGTCATTGTTTTTGCACGGTCGAAGCTTAAACGTGCCAAAAAAACCGTGACAATGGAATCCATGGTATTTTTGCACGGTTTTTTTGGCACGCTTTAGGGTTGGCCCGTGCAAAAAGCGATGCTCAAACACAAGCATACATTTATTTGTCACGGTTTTTGGCACGGTCAACCCTAAACCGTGCCAAAATCGTGACAATGGAGTCCATGGTTTTTGGCACGGTTTAGGGTTGATCGTGCCAAAAACTGTGACAAATACATCATACATTTATTTGTCACAGTTTTTGGCACAGTCAAGCTTAAACTGTGCCAAAAATCGTGACAATGGAATCCATGGTATTTGGCACGGTTTTTGGCACAGTTTAGGGTTGACCGTGCCAAAAACAGTGACAAACACATCATACATTTATTTGTCACAGTTTTCGGCACGGTCAACCCTAAACCGTGCCAAAAATCGTGACAATGGAGTCCATGGTATTTGGCACGGATTTTGGCACAGTTTAGGGTTGACCGTGCCAAAAACCGTGACAAACACATCATACATTTATTTGTCATTGTTTTTGGCACAGTTTAGGGTGGAAGCTCCTCCATTGTTATTTACCGTGGTGGATCTGTTAGTACTGCTGTGCATCGCCTAAGATTGGTAATGCTTCTAATTCATATAAATACGTACCATTAATATTGTTGTTTATAATTTACCTTTATTTTTAACTTTTCTTTAATATGTTTTTCCTTTAGGCGGAGGAATTAGGTAGAGAGCCGACACTAAAAGAATGCTTTATCCACACGCACAAAAAAAAGGATGGCACGCTCGAGGTTGGTCGTGCGACACAAATTGTTGTAAGTATGAGATTACTTTCTCAAAATAAATCTAGCTGAAATTAATTAATTATAGGTGGTTGTTAGGCAAAGAGGTAGAAAGGACCCATTAATTGTTTGTTCATGGATTTTAAATCAAGATTAGATGGTTGATTAAGACCAAAGCACTAATTTTGCCTTTTTATTTTGGTTTTTGTGATTCATTAACCATAAGAATGATTATAAAAGGCTAACTAGCACCTTTATACGGACATATTGGAATTCTTAATTATAAATAATTACGCCCTTTTTATTTTATTTCTCTTCAATAAAACCAATATATATATATATATATATATATAATAAACACGGTTCTCCAAATCATCCAAACTTATTCTACATTGAACTTGTATTGATTTGTTACCTAAAATGTTAAATCTTGACTATTGATGTTAAATCTTATATTTGTTGTAATTAAGATTTTGTTCTTTAAAACAAGACAACTATGGCATGTGAATCTAAACTAACCACACTATTCATTTACCCCTCTTATTAGCTATTTTTTAGCTCAGATTTCTAAGTGTCCTGTAGAAATAAATAAAGCCTCGGCCATATGCAAGATATATATATACACACACACACATATATATATATATATATACTATAGTTAACTTGCCATGTGAAATGTATTACTTAATTAAGCGGATATAGTCCCCATTGCACACGTTGTCAAAGATGGCTTCAATTAATGAGAGCATGCAGACGTTTGTGGACAATGATTGCTTATGGAAAACTCTTATTATCACTAAAACAAATATAATTAAGTAAAAGTTATGTAAGTCTCATTAATTAAAGATGGCTTCAATTAATGAGAGCATGCGACGCTTTGTGGCTTCAATTATTGTTTAGTCTATTGTGCTTTGGTTTGGTGGGACCATGGAGTTAAACTTTGTATGTTTTAGTTGTGAACTTTGGTGGGACCAAGTCAACAATGTTAGCCTTGTCTTGCAGCAGCGATCAATTATCCAATTCATGATTTACTTGTACATTCTTTTTAGATGCCATAGAATGCATATTAAATTTAGACGCCACTTGTGTTCAGTTATCACATTTTTATTTATTTATTTATTTAATTAGTCCTAATATTATACTACTTTCAATTATGGGAATGCATTTCATGTTCTATGTAAAGAAAGTCATTGATTAAATTTATATTATTAATGAGAGTTGTTTTCGAGGAAAGGTCTGCTCAATGGACATTAATGGTATGAAAAACCTAGGAAAGTCGACTAATGTATGAAAAACCTTTGATATTTATCTAGTTTTATTTAATATTTGAGAAATGGTTTTATAAACTCAAATTAATTAGCCAATTTAACTCACTATCATTTAATAATATGTTTATTTTTTAATGGATGCAGGGAGGAATTTGACAAAGCACTAGTAGATAAATGCAGATCAAGGGGTGGATGAGAATTCTATTAACCGGGACTGAATTATGGGATGAGGGTAGCCATTGGGGAGTCGTAACAGAGTGATAGGAAAAGGTAATATTGTTAGGCAGATGTCTTCATCCACTTACAAGCCACGCTTGGGATCTTCTGAATCAAATGAACAACTTCGCAATGAGTTAAGGAATTAGAGGAAGAGCTTGCTGGGGCTCGTCTTTCGAGGTCGATGATCGGTTACATGCTCGCTAATGAACGGATACAAGTCGAGTCAACTCGTCACGAAGTTATTTGAATCATCATTGCTTGTCGCACTCGTGGCCAAGGTATTGACCTTTCTAGCATGCCTATTTTTTTGCTCAGTATGCCACATGCCCCTCGAGCACCGGCTGGGAGAGTCACGGACACATGCCGATGAGCACTCTCCAATGGCAAAAGAGAGTTCGTATTTCTCCATCTACCGATAATTCTCTTGAAGACATGGAGGATGATGTGTAGGATTTTTCATAATATACATGGTTTATGTTTAGAGTTTTGTGGATTTATGTAGATTGGACCTTATTATTGTCATGCTATAATTGTAATAACAATTTTGCTTATTTTACAAATATTGCAATATATATTTTGATGAAATTAAATACAGGTTTTATTAATAAATAAATCCATTTATAAATTTTTTTAAAGAAAACTGTTCCAAATTTCGTGACAAAAACCATGCCAATATCCTTACTAAATTTAAAACCGTGCCTAAAAACGTGACAAAAAATGTGCCAACAACTATATTATATTTAAAGCTGTGCCAAAAATCATGACAAAAAATGTGCCAAAAATTGTCTTTGTGCCAAAAATCGTGACAAAATTGACGATGATAAACCGTGACTAAAAAGCGTGACAAAAGCAAAAACCGCTCCAAAAAAACAATGCCAAACAAACCGTGCTAAAAACCGTGACAAAACAAAACCGTGCCAACAAAGGTTCCAAATAAATCGTGCCAAAAACCGTGACAACATAAAACCGTGCCAAAAATGGTACCAAATAAACCGTAACAAATACCGTGACAATATAAAACCGTGTCAAAAACTGTGCCAACTAAATCGTGCCAAACACCGTGCCAAAATACAACCGTGCCAAAAACTGTGACAACTAAATCGTGCCAAAAACCGTGCCAACATACAACCGTGCCAAAAACTGTGACAAGACACCGTGCCTAAAACCGTGACAAAACAAAACTGTGCCAAAAACAGTACCAAAAAACCGTGCCTAAAACCGTGACAAAATTGGCACGGTTTAGTTAAAGCGTGACAAAATTTGGCACGGTTTTACTATTCCGTGACAAATTATATTTGTCACGCATGCTATAGGCACGGTTATATTTCCGTGCCAAAATTCGTGCCAAAATCAGTTTGTCACGGTTTTTTTGCCAAAATTCGTGCCAAATCTACCGTGCCAAATTCCTGTTTTTCTTGTAGTGGTGGTGGAGGATATGGGAAGGGAGGCGGAGGTAAAGGTGGACATGGTGGTGGAGGATATGGAAAGGGAGGTGGAGGTGGAGGTGGAGGTGGACGTGGTGGAGGTGGTGGTGGAGGATATGGACATGGTGGCGGAGGTGGTGGAGGATATGGACATGGTGGCGAAGGACATGGAGGATATGGACAGGGTGGTGGAGGATGACATGGAGGTGGAGGTGGGGGTGGACATGGGGGTGGACATGGACATCCTTAGAGGAAGGATGAGTAGATCCATGGATGAGGAAAAACACTAGAGTGAGGATGAGCAGCTCCATGGATTGATATATCTATGTTTGAGCACTGGTTGTGTAATAATATTATGTGAGTATCATTATGTACTATCCATGATAAATAAAACTACTGCTCTTATGCTTGCTTTATTTATTTGTCTATTTATTGATCTCCATTATTTATCTCCATATTCTATCAAGCGCTTTTCTCATTTATTTCTGAATTTTGTTAATAATAAATGAATAAATTTTATTTATTAAAAGATAAATATTAGAAATTACAAATTGTAATGAATAAAGAAAATGACAAAAGAGAAGAACAATTAAAAACTGCTTATGTGCACCTACTTGTTGGTACTCAAACAAAAAAAAAATACAGTTATATTTTAAAAATTACTTAGAATATATATATATATATGTGTGTGTGTGTGTTTATTTATTTATTTATAAAATTTAAAACTAAATGCTTGTTGAGATTTGTAATAAGTAACAATTATTAAACCCTAATAGATTAATGTGTAGTAATTATTATTTATAGTGTAATAAAATATAACAGTCATTAACTTTTCATATGATAAACGGCAGAAGTGGCCTTGGTGCAGAAAAAAATATACAACGTTTATATTTAAAATTTCAAGTATTTAGGGTATGTAGGTTTGTAAAGTAAGAATTGAAATATATGGTATTTTAAATAAATTTTTTAAATCTCATATCAAAATAATTAACAATTGTATTTTAGAATATTATTTTATATTTTTAGTTTTTATTCTTAAATTTTATAGCATAATAAAATAGCATAATTAACATTTAAAAACTTGTCTTTCCTTTTCTTAATATCAACAAGTCATGGCATTAAATCCTAAAATTTTAAGTTACAAGAGAAATAAATTAGAAAATTTTCATTTGTAGTGCTTGTTAAAATCTTATGTATAAATATGAAGTATATCACAAGAAAAAAAATTATTATAGGTAATGAAAAAGATGATTTTATACTTTATTATATCTATAACTAATTTATTTTCTATTACTAATTTTATTGTGAGCATAAAAATTGGATACTCGATCATATATTTAAAAGATGTTATTGTACCTGTACACCAAGGTTTGAACTTACAGGTACTTCTTACAAAATATATTGGAATGCATGCTCGAAGTTATATTCTAATTCTCTAAAGATATAAAAGATGTCCTTAAAATGGCTGAAATATATTTTAGTTTTTTTTAACTTCTTTTCGTGGTTACAATAGGTATTGAGCTGGTTTATACTTTAGTTTTTTTTTCTTTCAATTAATTATATTTTTATAAAATCATTTTATTAATATTCTAATATTTTCAACAAAATAAAAAACTTTTCATTTAAGTAACACGCTACGGGAAAAAAAAGTGTTGTGGGTACCAATGAAAAAAAAAAATTATATTTTGAAGTTGTTCCATCCATAGTAGGAATAATGCAAAGTTTGTCAAACATGCCGGCTAAAATGGCAGCTATAAATTGACATTTACGTGGAAATCACTTTCAAGGCAGGAGTCACAGTACATAAGCTGCTGATGAGGATTGGTTGAATTAAAACCTGGATGGATATTCACAGCTAGCTACCTTAAGCTATCTTATTAAAATATAAATGAAGGCAAGAAAATTCTTTCAATTTATTTTCCTCCACTATTTGTAGTATTTCATAATTAGCTGATAGGAACCTAAGCAAGTGTATATGTCGATCACGTAATAAAGTATACTTGAAGTGCAGAGTGTCAGTCCATAGAGAAACAGGTGAATATTAGTAATAACTCTAAATCCGAAAATTAGCCTAACAATTGAAGTGGTGTGTGTAAACAAAGCCAAAAGAAAACTAGAAAACACAAGAAATAAGACCGGAGTGAAATCAAGGAAAAAAATGATGTCCGGACATAGTATCCGTCTAGGGTTATGAAGTACTAAACAAAGTTTGTTTAGGTATGTAATCCTATTTGAATCGAGAGATTTCCAGAATTATACTAAACCCCGATTTCTCAACCGAAGAGTAGCTGAATAGGTGCAGAGCTGTTACAGATATCCACACAATCGCATTAACACTCTATGAAATCTCACCGTGAGCTAATGACAATCTCTTAAGTAAATAGTCTCCTTCAAAAAGAGAGAGATTACCCCTAATTCGAATACATAGTAGAAATGCGATTTATCCTGAAATCCACTCCACATAATTGTAAAGAGCATGGAGATTGGCAACAACTCACTCGGGAGAATTAAGGGAGACGGAGTCTCCAAAGTACATATACCTAAGCTTACTCACAATTCCCTCTAATCACGGCATGTCTATGCTAGGTGGGTATTTCTACTCGTCACGTAGCACATCAAAAATGATAGCTAGGGCTTTCGCCTCGTTAGCAACTAAGCATTCAAACAAGAAATTAGATTCAAATAAATATGATTGCAAATAACAAATCAATTAAAGCATCAAAAATCCAACAACCAAAGTCATAAAAGTAAACCCTAGAGACCAACTACACCCAAACATCTACTAATTAGCCCTCTATTAATGGAGGATAAGCATTCAAGATACAAAGAATAGGAGTAGACATAGGATCTATGAAAATCCCCTTGTTAATCCCTAGGATGTAGAGTCGCCGAGGTAGCTTCCACACAGGCCACCAAGATGAGTTTGACGGCTACGATCTCCAATCCCCTTGAATGTCGGGTCAAATCCCTCTCCAAATCTTGCCAAAGTGCTGGAGATTTTGCCCTTTTCTTCCTTAATCTCATCTCGAAGAATCGCCCCCTATCAAAAAGAGAGATAGAGTAGATGATGCCCTAAAAATCCTCTTAAGCTCTGTTTATACCCGACTGCTTATGGGTTGCTTACGGGCGTAAGGGCAAGCCTGTAAGGAAGATGGGAAAGATAGTCGTGAGCCTTATGGCACGCTTATGGCCGTAAGTCTCGTTCGTAAGATTTTCTAAATATATTACGGTCTAGCTTACGACCGTAAGCACTAGACCGTAAGCTTCTTGTGACTGCCCTTACAGGTATGCACTGTGGTCGTAAGCTCCTCTAGATGGTTCTTATGGGCATCCTTACAGGCGTAAGCCTTGCTCGTAAGATCCTCTGAATTAACCCTGAATCCTCCTTATAGCCATAAGTATGCCCTCAAGGATTTATGAACTATACTTATGGTTGTAACATGGACCGTACGCTGCCTGTAAGCCACCTAGTTTACCTTGTCCTTGTTCTAATGATGCCGAGAGAGCTCCAACTTCATCGTTTTTGGTCTAAATTGCTTATTTTAGATCTCCTTGCCTTTAAGAGCTGCCCTAAGCCATTTAATGCAAAACACATGATATTTAGCATCGAATTCCACATTATGGTTCTAATGCATGTTAAATGGGTGTACATATAGATATGACATAGGTGAATAGTATACACTCATCAAATTCCTCCACACTTAAGCTTTTGCTTGTCCTCAAGAAAAATAGAACATTACAAACCAAGGGAAGAAGTGTGCAACCTAGGATGCTAAAGAATTTAGGAGTTCGACAAGTATTTCGGGTTTCAACAACATGAGAATGCTAAAAATTTCAAGTTCCAGAAATAGTGCACATTCTATTCAAGATTATCATTGCATGTGTGTGTTACAACCTTCTACTTCACTTCTTTCGACCTAGAGGACTTCCAAAAGAAAATAACCACACAAACAACTTCTCATGCATGAGGCGGTAGCTTCACACATCTCCCAAGATAGCCCTTTCCCGTGAACGTTCAACTGGTGGCTTTCACACTTACAAGAGAGGTAGCACTTTTTGCATCTTTTACTAACAAAGTTACGGTAACTTTCACTCACCTACAGAGGTAGCCCTTTCTCTTATTAGGTCATACATAGTATCTGACTTGTCGAAAGTAGCTTCACACTTCTAATAGGGGTAGCTCTTTCCGTTTCTCAACATTTTCCCTCTCTTTTTAAAACAAATTCTATCAAATTTGCAAACATTTTCTTCACAAGAAGTACAATAAATAAAATTAAAAGAAGTCCAACATGGTCTAAGACGCTACGACAAAAAAGTTGTGTGCTCTAATTAAGCAAACCATCAAGAATAGCATGCACACTAAAAAAAATAGAACTCAAATAAGAACAAACTCTCAAGTGTCCACCCTAATACTCAGAAACTCCTCTACATTTCAAATGCACCGTCATAAGTCACAACATGGCAAGTAATAGAGTTAGCAATGAAAAGCAAACTCCTCCCCCACACTTAAATTATACATTTCCCTCCATGTGTGCAAAAGAGAAACCTACAAGGTAATGCAAATAATGGTAGGGAGGTAGTGGAATACGATTATTTCCCTGTTTCACATTCGTGAAATCATTGAAGCTTGAAACTGGTCCAGTGTGTCCATTGTTGTGCCCTAGCAATGTGGGGGTCACTCAAGGTCAAGAATTGACCGAGTGAGCATCCCCTTTATAATTGAGGATGGTGGGTGTTGCAAATAAGTCCTACGAGATGTAAAGGAAGAACATTAAAGCTAAATAAAGTAAAAGTAACAAAACAGAAAGTAGAAATCCACTAAAAATATCAAAATAAGTACAAACTAGGTAGGGCCAATCCTTGCCAATAATAAATACAAAGTATGAAATAAAAATACAAAATGGAAATAAAAACTAATGCTCGGCCATGTCTGAGGGAGCGGAATTTGTCGGTGGATGTGAGAACAGAGGAGGAGTCAATATCGGGGGAACAGGTACTGAAGGAGGGACCATTGTCGAAAGAATATCCAAAGCACGACCAATATTTTCCTCGAGCCGTGCCTAGGTTTCCATAATGGTCCGCTGGCCCTCCTGTAGCTGCAACACAGTGACCTATAGCTCCTGTAACTCTGATTGATGTCGGGGATGAGCTGCTGCAGAGCTAGATGGACCACCAGGCTCAGTGGCTGACGGTAAGGATGATTCACTGCCAAACTCATCATCCTCATCCCTATCCCTCTAATGAGTCATGTGATGCAGGGGTCAGTGAAGATTGAGCCTAGGTGTATGTGCCGGCCGTGGTGTGCAATAAAGTTTGCCAGCATGTAGTCTAGGTGAATGGGACGACGCTCCACAAGGCTATAGACAAACAGGAGCTCCTATCACCCCACCACTCTAGTGCTATCCACCCTACCTGCAAAAGAATGGGCTATGATAACATGGACATACCAATGAGCCAGGCGAGTGATGAATGAGGCCTTTGTGAGGCATGGCTCGTAGCTGTATCCCTGGCTTAGATGCTGCCAAACTCCCTTAGCTGTGATCCTCGTAGGGAAGTATATCAGCAACTGCTCGTACTATGGGGTGCTGATAAAATCTGAGTCGTACAACCCCGATAGTAGAGAGAAATTGGTGTAGGATAGACGTCTATGCTCCCCAAATAACTAAAACCTGATGGAGTAGGCCTTATCGAACCCAACGAGGCCCCTATCCACCTCAAAAGTACACAGGACCTTAAGTGTGCTCTCTATGTAGGTCTGATCCTTGTAGGAGAAGAGTCGACTCCAACTACCAGACTGGAACATCCCCCGAACCTTCTCCTTAAGCCCTAGCTGTGCCAATATGGGTAATCCACAGCACGTGACTGCCAAATTGCTTCATTCTTAAGCTGGCAAACCGCTCTCGGAAGTGAGCCTCTATAAATGCGGGGGCTAAGGGAACCGGGGGAGTCGATGTCTCCTCTATGGTGGCTGTGCCTGAGGTCGACGCCTCAGGTCTCTTTCTCTTTCCCGACCTTGAAGCTGCTCTTTTTTCCCTAACAATGATGCACAAGAAGAATAAAAATTTTAGAATACAAAGATACGAACTTTGAACACAACAAGAGAGCTTATGGCCTGCTTACGGGAAAGACTTATGACCATAAGTTGCGAGGAAAATTGCCTTTACAGTGACCTTACGACCGTAAGCCACGGGCTCAGGCTGTAAGAACACCTCCTATAAAATGGAGCTGGAAAATTTATAAAGGTTTGATTATAAACTAAACATTCAAGCAATGCAAAACATTATACATTCATTCTCATACATAAAGATCAAACAATTTTCTCAGAAATCATGAAAAATGAAGGTTACCTTTGAGATAAAGAGAAAATGAGAAAAATGGCCAGTGAGAAGCTCAAAAATCGGTTTAATCCCATGTGAAAACACTCAAAAACTGAAGAAGAATACCATGGGAAATAATGGGAGTGGAGATGAGTGCTAGTGATTGAAAATCCGGTAAAAATCAATTAGGAATGAAGATCAAAGGTTGCCGACCTAAGTCTCTCTGAATGAACAGTTACGGGGACATCTCCTTTACAACCTAGGATATGATCGTAAGAGGCTTAGCATTACAATCCGTAAGGTTCTCTCTCTTACTTTTTATTGTTGGACTTACGGGTTTAAGACAATCATAAGGAACTTAGGTTGAACTCCCTAGAGGGTTACTAACCGTAAGGGTTTAAGATGTAACCATAAGGCACTCTCTATGACCCTTATAGCCTGACTTATGGATGTAAGTGACCAGTAAGTGACCTCTAAACTATGCTCTCCAGGACTTACAGAACTTAAGTATTATAACCAGTATTCACTATATTAGCATGTTCCTGTAGCGGCATATTACTATTTTTTTAATATGCACTGTAGCACCCGATACTGCATCTATAGCAGCCTGCTACTGTAGCAACCCGAAACTATCCTTTAAATCCATTCTTTCCCTTTCTCCTTTCCTTCTCTTCCTTTGCTTCTTCATGTCGGCCGAGCACACCTAGAAAATTTCCCGATGAGATTTTCCTTCAAATTAAATCCTCGAACTTCTTCCTCTCAAGCGCTTGAGTGTGGTAAGGCTTCGATCCAAGGTTTTTCTTTCGTATTTTACTCGTAGTTTCCTCATTTTAAAAAACTTTGAAACCCTAGAAATACCCCGTGGATTGGGTTGTTTTTAGGCTTAAATCGAAGCCCTTGATCTTGTGATTCTTTTATGTGGATGCTTGTCAAGAAATTTCATTATTTGGTGTTATAAATTAGTAAGAAACCATCATTTTAGGGCCGGCTTTACTGTAGCACTTTATTGGATAGTGTAGCAATCATGATTCACTATAGCAATCATGATTTACTGTAGCAGTGAGCGTGTCTCGAGGCGAGATGACTAGTTTTGGAGTGGGATTAATTATGCTATATTTCTTAAGTAAAGTTTTATTGGTTATTATACTATAGCAATCATGATTTACTGTAGCAATCTATAATTATCGTATATTTCTTAAGTAAAGTTTTATTGGTTATTATACTTGCATTGAGATTTTAATGAACTTGAAATGAGTTATTTACGTATATTTCATACTTGAAAAACATTATTGTTCAAAGGGAAGTATTTTCGGATTGTTATTTGGTTTGTAATTTGTGCGTTGATTTATGTTAAAATCTTTGGATATGCTTGTGTTTATCATTTCGGTGTGGAAATGGTAGATATTTTGGATATTGATTATTGTCCTAGTTATGAACTCCTCGTTGCAAGATACATGTTTGTATTACTTGTTTGGTGGCATCCTACTATAGTAGGCGGTTTTCATGGGAAGCCTGTTAAGGTGGCATGGAAGACTAGCAGACTTATTGGTCCTGTTCAGGTGAGAGTGTAGAGCCCTGACTGGATGTTCATCTGGAAGCTGGGGTCACCACATGGTGGACCGATGGGTCAATGTTAAGAACATGAGTTTCTTGACAGTTTTGAACCTAGCTGTGACTACGGTGAAGGTTTAGAGAGGTTTCTAGACCACTTTATGCTGGGTTTGAGATTTACTCCCTTTGCGTTTCTTTTGTTGTGTTATATTGAATTTGTGGTAAGGTGGCGAAACTCAGCTGTCACTCTTAGGAGGGTAGTTTCCAATAAATTTGATTTGACACTAGTATTTTGTTTACTTATTGTGAAACTCATGTTATTTACTTTATTGCACTTATAATTGGGAACTAGTTGATTTACATGTTTATTATGGAAGCTTTGCTTCATGATTAGCTTTTCCATTAGTTGGAACTCTATGTTCAGTATTTTTACACTTTGATATTCTAAAGCCCTAGTTTGGGTAAAAATGCTTTCTTGACACTATCTTTTGTTATATTGTATCAATGATTTCTATTATGTTTATCTATGTTCTAAACTGTTGGCATTAGTAAAGTATTATGTTGGTGAGTTATTTCGTGTATTTTGGTGTAGTCTTGTAGCATTGTGTTAACCCACTCACTTTATTACTTGAGTGATCTGCATGTGCACTTGCGGACACACGCAAGGGATGTGTTAGTAAACCTTAACCAAACCATCTTCTATGATTCCCCTAGGGTATTTAATGGAATGATCCGCTAGTTGTAATGTGATCCTAGTTGGTTTAAGGTCACATAGTCCAAGTTTCCTAAACATGGTGTAGGGTATCACATTAATACTAGCACCTAGATCCGCTAGGGCTTTTTCATTAACCAAATCACCAATTTAATAAGGAATATTAAAACTCCTTCGATCTTCTAGCTTCCTCAGTAGTCAATTTTAGAGCAATGTCGAGCTCCCTTTGCTCAATGTTATCGTTGACACCTCAAATTTTCTCTTGTTTGTTAATAGGTCCTTGAGAAACTTAGCGTACTTTTGCATTTGAGACAAGGCTTCCACAAACGGTACATTGATGTGTAATTTCTTTAATAAGTCTAGAAATCTCTTGAATTGTTTGCCCGTATGATCATTCTTCATCCTTGAAGGATAAGGAAGGTGGTGAATGTACTTCTTCACCGATGGTGGCGTTCTCTTCTCAACAGTTGGAGCAGGTTCACTTTCCTTTGCTGGACTCTCAACGAATTCAATTTATGGCTCATTTTTCTTCTCTATCACCTTCTCACTACTTGTTCCCACTTCCTTACCACTCTGAAAAGTAATTGCCTTGAGATGCTCATAGGGATTGGTTTCAGTGTTACTCAGTAAGTTTCCTTGATGGCATTCGGATAACAGTTTGGCAATTATGAAGAGAAGCTTGCTGGTTTCTCATCAACATTTCTATACTTTGGAACCAGTTTTCTGACTACTAGAACTTAATGTTTGTACTTTTAATGAACCGAGTGAGCACTTCCTCCAATGTGTATCTATTGCTATTCTATTAGTAAGGAGGTAATCCTAGCGGGCCTTCTACTACTGCCCTTGATTTTCCCAAGAGAAACTGAGGTGATTCCGCCAATTTGAGTTGTGGGTGTTACTGTAAGAGTTTCCTTGTTGCCAGAGGGCACTACCAATAAAATCTACTTGCTTGGTGGGTCCACGCACCACTCTTACAATAGAATAATCTATAGAGGCGTGTCCTCCCCATATGTGTCACTAATGCTTACCCAAAGCTTCTACTTGGGCTGCTAATGCTGTGACATCACTAACTTGCCTCTTGAATCCCATTGATAATTGTTCATGGCTATCTCTTCTATCAACTGCTTGGCTGCCTCCGAGGTCTTACTGCCAAGTAATCCTCCCGCTGTAGAATCAATAAGCTGTCAGGTACTCTCATTAAGGTCTTGATGAAGAATTTGAACTTCCATCCATTCAAGGAGGTTATGATGCAGATATTTATTTGCTTTCAGGTACTCTCATTTGTTTGTTATAACTGGTGGAGGCGCTATACTTGATTGAAAATTGTCAAGAGTGGGGTGAGCATAATTTGAAAGGGTCCTTTGTCAGTTATATTGATCTATCATAGTGTCTAATTGCTCTCCCTCAACACTTATCTTCAAAGATCCTGGCTCGTTCAGTAAGGTTGTTCTCAATTTGGTTCCAATCACCCTTTCTACATTGCTCTTGCCTTTTTCCATTGTTGGTGCTTTGCCCTTTGGTGACATACACTGAAATCAAGCAAAAGAAAAAGAATCAGAAAGCAATCAAAGAGAAAAAGAATATGAACAAATAAGGAAAAGAAAAAAAAATGGCTAAAGTGGTAGATATTCAAGTGTTCCTAATATCACTAATCTTCCCTGCTAATGGCGCCAAAAACTTAAAACTTAATAGGGACACAAGTGTACGTGTCGATCGCATAATAAAGTATGCGTACATATAGAATGTTGGTCCACAGGGAAGAAAGTGAGTACTAGTAATAACTCTAGATCCAAAAAATAACCTGAATAGTAAAGTGCTTGTGTGTGAATAAGAGAAATAAAAAACAAGAAAATACGATAAATCATAGGAGAAAAATCAAGAAAGAAATTGATGTCCAAGTATAACATCCCTCTAGGGTTATTAGGTATAGGACAATGGTTGTTTAAATACAATCCTATTAGAACCGAGAGATTTTCAGAATTATAATAAACCTCGATTTCTCAAGCGAAGAGTAAATGAAAAGGTGCAGAGCTGATAGAGACATCGACATAATTGCATTAACACTCTATGAAACCTCACTGTGAGATAATTACAATCTCTTAAGTAAATAATCTCCCCTAAAGAGAGAAAGAGAGATTACCCCTAATTTGAATATATAGTAGAAATGCGATTTCTCCTAAAATTTACTCCACTTGATTGCAATGAACTCTGAAATTGACAACAACTCACTCGAGAGAATTAAGAGAGACGGAATCTCCAAAGTACCCTATACCCAGTCTTACTTACAATTCCGTTTAATCACGACATGTCTATGCTAGGTGGGTATTTCTACTCATCACATAGCACATCAAATATGATAGCTT
Organism: Dioscorea cayenensis subsp. rotundata; assembly: GCF_009730915.1. Classification (NCBI taxonomy): domain Eukaryota; kingdom Viridiplantae; phylum Streptophyta; class Magnoliopsida; order Dioscoreales; family Dioscoreaceae; genus Dioscorea; species Dioscorea cayenensis. The sequence goes on from NW_024087283.1 coordinate 38,411, forward strand.
GCCTCATTAGGAACCAAGCATTCAAAGACACAATTAGATTCAAACATATATGATTGCAAATAAGAAATCAACTAAATCATCAAAGATCTAATAACCAAAGTCAAAAAAATAAATCCTAGAGTTTAACTATGCCCGAACATCTACAAATTAGCCTTTCATTAATGGAGGGGCAAGCATTCAAGATACAAAGAATAAAGGAAGACATGAGATTTATGAAAACCCCCTTTTCAATCTCTTGGATGAAGAGTCACCGAAGAAGCTTCCACATACACTGTCAAAATGAGCTTGATGGCTAAGATTTTTAATCCCCTTGAATGTAGGACTAAATCCATCTCCAAATTACCCTTAGAGTGCCAGAGATTCAGCCATTTTCTTCTTCAGTCTCTTCTCTAAGAGTCGGCCCCCAAAATAATAGAAAGAGAATAGAGAATAATCCCCTAGAAATCCTCATAAGTTCTAATTATACCCGACTGCTTACTGGCACCTTACCAGCGTAAGGACTAGGTTGTAAGGGAGCCGGAGAGGATAGTCACAAGCCTTACGGGAATGCTTACAGCCGTACGACCCATTGATGAGTGCAATTTATATCTTGTTTTATTTACTCCCAATTCATACTTTTTCTTGTCTTTTAGTACTTTTTGGATATATATACGTTACTATTTTGGGTACCTAGTAGACTTTAGAAGCAAGTCAGTACACTAAGTCACATAGGAATTGTCCCGGGGTATTGCTTTCTTGTTGTTGAAAACTCGATCCTAGTCTGCCTGATAGTTCCACCCTTTATCTTTTTATCTTATTTAGTGATTCTTCCTACCAACCATTTCTTGACCTACTAGAGATTAGAAGAGTAATTAGTACTAGAAGTCTACTCCCTGTGGTTCGACAATCCTACCCCCCACATGGCACCACTTTATTACTTGTTATGATTCGTACACTTAAGGAGAGTGCATTAAGTTTTTGACACCGTTGCCAGGGACTGGTAACTTTTAGGAAAATTAATATTCTAGTGATCTAGTTTTGTTTATATTGTTCATATTTGCGAATATCTTTTTCTTTTATTTGATCATTCATTTTATCTTTCTTTTCTTATTTCACTTTTTATTCTTAAGCTGATCTTGTTCTATCTTATCTTCTGAAGGAACAATTATATGACCCAAGGGAGCACTTCATCTCCATTAGCAAGCCCCGATCCAAAGATTGAAAGAAGTTTCCAAAGAAGATTGAGGTAAATTAATCTAAGTGAAATAAAGTCTGTGGAAGTGAGTATAGATCTAAATCAAGAGGAAGAAGTGGTTGGGAATCAACAATAAAGTATTTCACACTTTGCCCGACAGAGCTTGGAAGGAGTATGGTCTATAATCATTCGTCCTTGATAAATGCTTGTGTATAAGTATTGCCAAGTATACTTTTCTTACATTGAGCATCAATTTTATCAGATTTTATGGCTCATTCATGTGTATTTGTGTTATTTTATGCATTTAGGGTTGTGAAGACAAGTTTGGAAGAAAGGAAGCAAAAATTGATCTTGGACGTAATTGTTGAGGAAACTCTTGGGCCGAATAAGGATCAAGGCACAAGGTGTGCTCATAGACATGTGGGTGTTTGCCAACCTCCAAAATGTTCAAGTGAAGACACAAATTGGAGGGGCACAAACGGAGTCACACTCATATGTTCTGACTAGTGTAACATTGTTAAGAGCATCGTCAATGTATTCGAAAGTAAAGATGCGACATGATTTACCGCATAGATGTGTGCCCAATCATGCGGCCTCGATAAAGAAATTGAAGTCGGGAGTACTATAGATCAAGTATTGTAGCAGTTACTATTTACAACACGCAAGAAATGAGAAGCCCGGAAATCCACATGCCTGTGTGGAATTTCCACAAGGGTGTGTGGATGCCCGATTTCAGCCCATTAAATACCGCTCCACAAGTTTGTTTTGGGGATCTTCTTCCCATCTTTTGCCTATCTTTTTGGGAGAGTGCTGTTAGGGTTTGGAGAGGTTTTTACTAGAATTTTGTAGTGTTTCTACGGCATTCGACATCGATTTCCTTCAGAGGAAAGTTATTAGGGGAGCTTCCAACGGCTTTGATTTGGCGGGGTGTTCCCTAGGCTTGACGAAAGAGTCTTTGGAGAAGACGAGGCAACTCTTAAAGACCATCGACATGGACGACAAGGGGGTTATTTCTATGGATTGCTTGCACTTGTTTTTTATTTCATCTTTGACTTTGTATTGCTCCATGGAGAGCTAAACTCCTAGTGGGTGCTTGGACCTGTAAACCCTAAGATGATTTTGTTTCATTGACTTCTATTATGTTTCCTTTAATTGATATTTTAATTAAGTTTCAATCTTGTGCATTTGTTGATTTGATATTGCCTTAGAGTGACACTAGGGTTGAGAACCTATCTAGGTAATCCTTTTGAATGAGTAACACTTTATTAGGGTTAGACTTAGCAAGGTTGAAGAGAATTGAGAGAGTGAAATCAGAGGTAGCGGAATGCCCCTTTCCCTTCCGATGTGATTTATCCTATCTCTATATTCCAAGTGTTCTTTGTGATCATGATAAAGTGAAGTGCTAAGAGACCTTTTCCACTAGGGCTTAGTTGCATGAGTGACAGAGTGAAGTGTTGAGTTATCCTTAGTGTTGGGGCTTAATTATGATTAGAAATCTTTCGCCTGGACCAAAGGGTTAGATCTAAATTAGAGAATAGGGTTTATCACTTGTAGTCCCTAGAACCTTAAGTAGTCCCACACAGTGTGAGGTGTTGAGAGTATCCCTTTCTGTAGGGGCATAGTGTAGAGGGCTAGTCACGGTTGACCTTAGGTTTGGGACCGTGTGTCTTTGGATCTCCACGATTCATTGAACTTCAATTAGGAGGCATAATATTAGTTTTGTACTTGAAACAATAGTCCTAGGTTAAGCATTGTCCGAGCAAACCATTTTACCATCGATTACCTCTCTTTATTCTTCTTGCTTTCTCTTTTCTCTTTTACTTTTATTTGCATTAATATTTTGACTCAAATCACAATTTGGTTTTCACTCTAGCAAAATAGCAATATTTTTTGTTTCTGAACATCTATTTCCTGTGGATTTGACTACCCAATCATCAGGGTATTTTATTACTTCGATGACCCGTGCACTTACGGTACACACACGCAAGGGTGTGTCAGTCCTCCTGTTGTGGAAAACAATTTTGAGTTGAAACCCAATTTTATTCAGATGGCGCAACAGATGTGCAAGTTTGACAGGTTTCAATATGAAGACCTATGTGAACACTTGAAGAATTTTTTGAAAATCTGTGATACTTTCAAGATGAGCAGTGTGTCTAAGGATGCTGTTCATCTTAGACTTTTCCCCCTTTTTGTGAGAGGAAGGGCCAAGCGGTTGCTACGTTCCTTGCCGCAAGGGTTTATTACTTCACGGAAGCAGATGGCCAAGACTTTTCTTACAAGATACTTTCCTCTAGCAAAAATCAGCAAGTTAAGGAGCGATATCTCCTCCTTCTTGCAATTGGACTCCAAATCCTTGTACGATCCTTGGGAAAGATACAAGGATATATTGAGGAAATGCCCACAACAAAGAATCTTAGAATGGGTGAAAATCCAAATCTTCTACAATGGGATAAACAGTGCTACCAAATAGATGCTTGATGTATCTTCTGGTGGATCATTGTGCAGTAAACAACCGAGTACAACATATAGTTTGATCCCGGAAATGGCAAACAATGGTTATCAATGGAGTTATGAAAGGAACAAGCAGGTGAAGGTAGCAGGGATTTACCAAGTGGATGCTATTACTACTTTAGAACCACATGTTGAGCTATCACGAAGAGGCTTGATACTATACAGTCAGTTTCTCAAGCATCAGTACAACCGTGTGAGAATTGAGGGTCCCAGACTGATCCTGGGTGTTCTTATAATATTGGTACCAAGCAGACTAAACAAGTTGATTTTGTTGGGTAGAACTATTGATATCAAAACAACCCATACAGTAACAAATGCAATGTCGATTGGAGGAATCATCCAAACTTTTCCTGGAGCAAGTGGCACAACAATACCCTAGGCCTCTACAGCATAATGTTTGACCATCTCCTCCTTTGCCAGCACCTTCTACCAAACTCAAACTTTTGTTAACTCCATACATTAAAGACAATAAAATTCATCTTACAAGGCATGAAGAAATTATGAGGAACACTAATGCCACTGTGAGGAATTTGGAGTATCATATGGCCCGAATGTCAAAGATAATTGAGGAAAGACTCCCGGGTTCTCTCTTTAGTAACACAGAAGTCAATCCCAAGGAATCTTTGAAGGCCGTGACTTTGAGAAGTGACAAGAAACTTCCAAGCCCTACCAACAATGAACCCAAGATTGAGATTGTTGAACCTCAATCAAGAGTAAGGTAGACAGTTGAAATTGATCATGAAGCTTCAGTTGACACTGAGAAGAAAAGAAATTAATAGGGCAAGGGAAAAACTAAATTGCATGAGTACCAACTCAAACTTCCTTATCCAGTTAAAATGAAGAAAGATCAACAAGAAAAATAGTACAAGAAATTTCTAGATTTGTTCAAGATCTTAAACATAAATGTCTCATTTGTTGAGGCTCTTGCACAAATACTGAGATATACAAAATTCTTGAAGGAACTGCTCACTAACAAGAGAAAGCTTGAGGAAGTGTCTTTAGTGACACTTAGTGAAGAATGTGCGTCCTTATTCACAACCAAGCTCCCTAAGAAATAGAAAGACTATGGGAGATTTATCATCCCTTACACGATTGGAGGGCTTGTGGATGAAAAGGCTCTAGCCAATCTTGGGGCAAGCATCAACCTTATGCCCTACCAAATCTTTCAAAAAATCAGTCTAGGGGAACCAAAGGCTACCACAATGACTTTGCAATTAGCAGAAAGGTCCATCTGGCAACCAAGAGGCATTATTGAAGATGTGTTAGTGACGGTGGGCAAGTTCATTTTTCTGATAGAATTTGTAATCCTTAATGTGGATGATAAGGTGGAAGTGCCTCTCATTTTGGGAAGACTATTTTTAGCAACTTTAAAAGCTTTAATTGATGTGAAGGATGGTTAAATGATACTTCTCGTAAGAGATGAAGAAATCACTTTCAAACTCTGGGACTCTATGAGACATTGTATAGATTTTGATAATACATTTTATTGTGTAGATGTGATTGATGTGTTTGATTTTTAATATGTGCAGGATACATTCATGAAGGATGAACTGCCGGAGCTCTTAGAAGATGAACCCCTTAAAGTTGATGCATCAAATGATTTGGTAGAGGAAGTATGCTTGATAAGTGCTTGAGTAGACATATTTTTCTATATGTTTTACATGCATTGAGTATCATTTTTTTTTATGGTTTATGTCTCATAAAGTGTATTTGGTTTTCCTTTGTGCAAATAGGTTGTGAATGCCTTGAAGGGGGAAAAGAAAGCAAAGATAGGTTATGAAGCCACATTTTGGGAGTTTTTGTACAACATAAGGATCAAGACACAAGAGAAGCTCATGTACATGAGGGTGTCTGCCAACTTTCAAGAGAATTCAAGCTAAATTGTGAGTTGGAATGGCAAAAAGGTAGTCACACTCCCATGTCCCTATTTGTGTGAAGAATGAAAGAGCTTCCCAATGATGATTCAATGATGAGAAGCCTCATAATCTACCACGTGGACGTGTGTTCGACCATGTGGCCTCAAGAGAAGAGTGTGTGAGTCGTGTTTATGAAGAGTACTGTGGCAAAACCCTGTAGAAACACTATAACAGTGTTGTAGCAAAAACACTGTTCACGCGACCGAGTGAAAATTCCACACGGTCGCGTGGGAATTCCACATGATGCGTGAACACTCACACAGTCATGTGGAGGCCTTTGTTGAATTTGTGGTGCATTTTTCACCATCTTTGATAGATATTTTCTCTGTCATAACATCAAGGGAGCCTTCGGTAACCTAGCTTCAGAGAGGGATCCTTCATGACAATGAGCGTCCCATCAAGGACATCATTACAAATTCAAGGGGGTTTTATTCCATGGTTTTAATTGCTTTTCATGTCATTATTCTTTGCTTTGTAATTTGACCCATGGAGGGCTAAACCCTAGTAGGTATTTGGGCATGTGAACCCTAGGATTATATCTTTGTATTGATTTATTTTATGTTTTCTATTAAATCCAAGTTTAATTGAGTTTCAATCTTGGTTTCTCATTTCTTGCATGTCGTATTAATCCTTGTGATTGATTTGTATTACATGATAGGTTGCCTTGGTGAGAGAGAGGTCTCCATTAGGGTTAGAACTCTGAGATTGAAGAGGGTTGAGAGGGTGAGTCATGAGATAGTGGAGTCTCCCCTTTCCCCTCTAATGAGTGCTTCCTATCTTCGTATTCCCTAAGCTTTATGGAACCATATTTGGTGTGAGTTGTGAAATTGAGAGATTTCTCCGCTGGGACCTTGTAGGGGTTAGGGATCTTTCACCTAGAAGTAGGGTTAGATCTGTCTTTAGGAGTCTATTGTACTCTTAGGAATACTTAGAGTCCATTGCGGTCATATGTGGTGTGAGGTGTGAGATTGAGTGATTTCTCCATTGGGACCTCATAGAGGACTAGTATCGGTGGCCTGGAGGCAGGGACATATTATTCTTGGATTACCTCGACCCTTTAAACTCAGTTTAGAAACATTTAGTAAGTCTTGTGCTTCATGTTAGATTCTAGAGAGAGCATTGCTTGGGTACCTCATCTTCATTGATTGCGACTTCCCTTACCTTTACTTTTCCTTGCTTTCTTGCAATTGAGTTCACTTCACCATAATATTGATTCTGACTAGGTAACTGAGAAGTGATTACTACTAATACTTCTATTTCCTGTGGATTCAACTACCCGACTCATTGGGTACTTTATTACTTCAACACCGGTGTACTTGCAGTATACGCACGCAAATTGTTATGTCAAGTATGCTACAATGAAGTGGTGGTTGCCTAAGTACCTTTGCCTCTAGAACTATCCAAGAAATAGTCTTCTCATGCCAAAAGGTTGTGGAAACAAGTAATTCCGAGAAAAAGAAAACCACCTATCCCACCACCAACCTCAACATGACCCTATTTCTGGACTTTCGATGAGATCAATTTAATTGACACCTTAGCACCATATTCTTGCAACTATATTTCAGATGGCAATAAGAGATCTCACTTTCACCAATCTCCTTGAATGAGTAGAAAAGGTACATCAAGCTAGTGACATTAGCAAGCATTGTTTAGGAGGCAACCCAAGGTGTCGTATTTTTAATTTGTAGTTTTAGTTGTTGTCATGTTTTTAATTAATTGATTTATGTGTTCTTGTTATTGTTTGGATCTCTCTGTGTGGTTCGGCTTGTCGGCTGTGCGTGGTTATTTTTTGGCAATTTATGAGAATATTTTGTTTTATTGTGGGAAACAGAGAAAAACTAAGTCTTGGTGTAATTCAGGCTAAGAACGAGCAGAGCATGCCAATGCTCAAGCCATGATTTTCTCGATTTTGATCTTCTGAAGCATTCTAGGCTAAGCATGATTAGGGCACGATTGTGCTTCCAATAAGCAGAGTTTATGGGCTCCTTGCATGACCATGCTTTATTGCTTGGAGTCTTGTAACTTTTCTTAAGATAATCATGACTAGGGAGCATGGGGATAGCACGACCATGCTTCCCCAGTTTCAAATGTCCTACTCTATGAACGAGCTAAACAAAACCGTGCTTCGGGCGTGCTTTAGCACAGCTATTCACCTTCTCTTCTTTCCCATAAAAGGCTAATCACCACCGTTCGCGTTTCTTTGCCATTCACTCGTTTTCTCATCCTCTCCTTCCCTTACGTTTCTTTGCCTTTTTCTCCTCATTTTCTTGCTTTTTTCCCTCGACTCTGGTAAGCCTCCTTGATTTGTTTTCAACAATTTATTTTGTCAAGGTCATGCTCCATGTGCTTGCAACTGCTTAATGTGCATCATTTTGCTTAGATTAGATAAATATTATTGATGATGGTAGCTTCATGAGCATGTTAGTTCTTTACGAATTTTGGGAAGACGGTCACACCCAAAGCATGGTCGCACTCTTCTTAAAGCACAATCATACTTTTGTGTTTTCCCTGAGCATTAAAAGGGGAAGCAAGATCTTGTATCTGTGATGAGCACGATCATGCTCTACTTTTAAGCACGACCATGCTTCCCCCAAAATTATCAATTTTTGAACTAAAATGAGTTGTTTTATCTTGTAGATTATGCCGAGGAAACATACATTAGCCGAGCCATCATCGAAGAGGCCTATACATAAGAAGCTTACCCATCTATTGGCCTGACACCCATATTTCACACACAAGTGCATTAGGAGTGCTACACATGACTCTCTCATCGTCAATTTGGCAAGTCCAGGAAGATAGACTAGGTAATACTATGGATATTGGATTGGAGAAGGTTCGACAGATGCTTAGTGTATGGACATTTAGACAGCTCTTTATCATCACCAACAACACTTTCGAGCATCTAGCGCTCGAGATGTTAGCCACTTTTGAGTAGTCTTAAGGGACCATGAGCTTCCTCTGCACTGACACCATTTAGTTTCAGGTGTTCAGCACTCTACACTGGATGAGTCTGACCGAGTTCTCCTGTCGGTTGGGACACTATGATGTGAAGTTCACTCAAATTCCTACATATGATTTTTTGTTGATCTCCCAGCCAATTGGAGAGTCTTAGGAGGATGCATGGAGGATACTTAGCACCGATCCTACCATTGACTTTTGTCGGTCTAAAGCTACTACTCTTCACTCCCCAGCTCTCAAAACTATTCATTTTATCCTTAGCCACACCCTAACAGGTCATGGTGAGATCACCAGTGTCGTTAGCCGGTGTGACTTTAACTTCTTGCTTTCCATGCTCGATGGGTTCGAGCTATACTTGGGGTACGAGGTGGCCGTATCTATTACCCATTAAGGGATAGACCTTAATATCGGTTCTATCTTCGTCGGCCCGTACATTATGAGACTTGTTAGGGGTATGGACATCTCAAGGAGACTAGCCAAATGAGAATGGTAGGTGGAGTCACCTCCATGTCCCTCGAGACCTTGAGGTGGATGGGGATGCTACAATGTATTCACACCACTCGAGGGGTCGAGTACCGTGTACGATGACCCACTGATACTACCCCTATTGCTGCTGTCCCTGCCTCACCTCTTGTCCTTGTTGCTCGATCGAGATTACCACCATCAATTGCACGTTTCCTCTAGCCGCACTGATCAGGTTACATGTTCTTCTTCAGCTTCAGGTAACTACAAAGGAGTGTGGCTAGGATTGCAGAGCACCTCGATGTTCGTCTATCTCCTGAGGTTGTATCCCTTGTGCGACTACCTCGTGATATCATGGTTGACACTGCTGACTTGGGGGAGTCTAAGTGATAGGGATATAAGTGTTCGTGCCGATCATATAATAAAGTGTGTATAAAGCAGAGTGTCAGTCTACAGGGAAGAAAGTGAATATTAGTTATAACTCTAGATCTAAAAAATAACCTGAATGGTGAATGGCTTTTGTGTGTGAACAAGAGAAAGTAAAAACTAAGAAATATGGAAAACAGTAGGAGAGAAATCAAGGAAGAAAGTGATGTCTGGGCATAGGATCCCTCTAGAGTTGTCAAGTACAGGACAATGGTTGCCCAAACATGCAATGCTATTTGAATCGAGAAGTTTCTAGAATTATACTAAATCCTAATTTCTTAGGTGAAGAGTAACTAAATAAGTGCTGAGCTGATACAGACATCCACACAATCGCATTAACACTATATGAAATCTCACTATGAGCTAATGACAATTTCTAAAGTAGATAATCTCCCTCTAAAGAAAGATTATTCCTAATCCAAATACAGGTTCAGAAATGCGATTTCTCATAAAAACCACTTTGCCTGATTACAAAGAACACAAACATTGCCAATAACTCACTGGGGAGAATTGAGGAAGACAGTCTCCAAAGTACAGCATACCCAAGCTTACTTACAATTTCCTTTAATCATAGCATGTTTATGCTAGGTGGGTATTTCTACTCATCATGTAGCACATCAAACATGATAGCTAGGGCTTTCACCTCGTTAGCAACCAAGCATTTAAACACGTAATTAGATTCAAATAGATGTGACTGCAACTATGAAATCAATTAAAGCATCAAAGATCCAACAACCAAAGTCATAGAAATAAACCATAGAGTTCGACTATGCCCAAACATCTACAAATTAGCCCTCCATTAATGGAAAGCAAGCATTCAAGATACAAAGAATAGAGGAAAATATAAGATTCATGAAAACATATTGTTAATCCCTGGGATGAAGAGTCATCGAGGTAGCTTCCAAGCACACCGCCAAGATGATCTCAATGGCTATGACCTTCAATCCCCTTGAATGCCGAGCCAAATCTCCCTCCAAATCTTGCCTAAGGTGCTGGAGATTTAGTCATTTTTTTCCTTAAACTCGCCTCCAAGAATCGCCCCGAAAAGAATAGAAAGATAGAATAGAGAATGCCCTAGAAATCCCCTCTTAAGTTCTATTTATACCTGGCTGCTTACGGGTTGCTTACAGGCATAAGGACTAGATCATAAGAGAGCTAGAAAAGATTGTCACGAGTCTTAAGGGGATGCTTACAGTTGTAAGCCCCATATGTAAGGTCTTCTGATTTTGTTACGGTCCAACTTATGGCCGTAAGAGCTAGATCATAAGCTTCATTGTTCTACTTCTTGCGACCACCCTTACAGATGTACACTATGGTCGTTAGCTCCTCTGGATGGTCCTTACAAGCATACGCCATGCTCGTAAGGTTCTCTGAATTGAATCTAAATCCCCCTTATAGGCATAAGCATATCCATAAGGTCTTCTGAAATAGACTTACGGTCGTAAGTTTGACCGTAAAAACTCTATCACCCACTTGGAACTCTAAATCTCTTCTCTTGTTATCAGCATAGCTCTTTAGTCGATCTTGGGCCACTTTCAACCTGTCTTGAATTATCTTCACACTTTCTGTGGTAACATCAATTGGTTCTACACTTCACAACTTTCTTTCACAGACTTCACACCAACAGAGAGGTGTTTGGCACTTACGTCTATACAAAGCTTCGTAAGGAGCCATACCAATACTTACATGGAAACTATTGTTGTAAGCGAATTCCACTAGAAATAGATGCTTGTCCCAACTTCCTTGAAAATCAAGAACACAAGTCCTCAACATATCCTCAAGTATCTGGATCGTACGCTCTAATTGGACATCTGTCTGAGGATGGTATGTAGTACTGAATCGCAAAGTTGTCCTAAGAGCCTGATGAAACTTCGGCCAAAACTGAGATGTAAATCTCGGGTCACAATCTGACACAATTGAAATAGGTAACCCTTGGAATTTAACAATTTCACTTATAAATAGCTTTGCTAACCTTTCCAAAGAATATTTGGTATGAATGGCCATAAAATGGGTTGATTTCGTCAAGCAGTTAACAATTACCCACACAGCATTATGTCCTTGCTGAGTACGTGGTAACCCAACCACGAAATCTATAGTAATATGCTCCCATTTTCACTCTGGGATAAGCAAAGATTGTAATAGTCCCACTGGTTGTTAATGTTCTACTTTTACTTGCTAACAAACTAACCATCTTGCAACAAAATCTACGATCTCGGACTTCATTCCAGACCACCAATAATTTTCCCTGATCGTACAATACATCTTATTGCTGCCTAGATGTACTACATAGGCTAATGAGTGAGCTTCTTCTAGAATAGCACTTCTGAGTCTTACATCCTTTGGAATACAAACTCTTCCCTAACATACAAGAATACCATCATAGTGAAGCCCAAATTCGCTAGGTTCACCTTTTTCCAACCTCTGTATTTCTTTCATTAACTCTTCATCTGATATCTGAGATTCTTGAATCCGCACAAGTAACGACAGTCTTACCATAACAGTTACCAACAGAACTCCCTTCTGTTCAATCTTAAGTCTCACATCCATGTCTCGAAGAATTACAGGTTGAGATTGATAAGATGCTGTAGCAAAAGCTAGAGAAGTTGAAGGCTTCCTGCTTAGAGCATCTGCTACCACATTGGCCTTCCCTGGATGGTAGTCAATCACCAAATCATAGTCTTTGATCAACTCTAGCCATCTACACTGCCTCAATTTTAGCTCCTTTTAAGTGAACAAGTACTTCAAGCTCTTACGATCAGTAAAAATCAAACATCTCTCTCCATAGAGATAATGTCACCAAATCTTCAGGGCAAAAACCATTACTGATAAGCATAAGCTAACACCCTCCCATCTTGCATCAATACACAGCCAAGACCCTATCGTGAAGTATCGTTGAACACTATGGACTCTTAATCAATGGTAGGTAGAGTGAGCACTGGCGTTGAAGTCAGGCGGTTCTTCAACTCTTGAAAACTGTTCTCACATTTCTCATCCCAGTCAAACTTTACCTCCTTACTAGTCAACCGTGACAATGGTGTAGTAATATGAGAAACCCTCTACAAAATGTTGATAACAACCTGCCAAACCAAGGAAACTTCTAACTTTAGATACGCTCTTTGGTTGTTCCCAATCAATGATTGCTTCAACTTTCTTTTGTTCCTTCTCCGGACACCACATGTCCAAGAGAGACTACTTCCTACAACCAAAAGTCACATTTCCAGAATTTAGCATATAATTTCTCTTCTTGAAGGATCTGCAATACTGTACACAAATGTTGAGCATGCTCTTCTTCAGTTACTGAGTATATCAAAATAACGTCAATGAAGACAATCACAAACTTATCAAGATATGGTCTGAAGACTCTGTTCATTGAGTCCATAAAAGTAGCTTGGGCATTAGTCAAATCGAATGGCATGACCAGAAATTCATAATGCCCGTATCACATATGGAACGTTGTCTTCGGCACATCACTCTTCCTGATCTTCAACTGATAGTAACCCGACCGAAGGTCAATCTTCGAAAACACTCTTGCCCCATGCAACTGGTCAAACAAATCATCTATTATGGGTTAAAGATAATTGTTCTTGATAGTCACCTTGTTCAACTGTCGGTAGTCTATACACAATCTAAATGAACCATCTTTCTTCTTCACAAAGAGAACTGGTGTACCCCAGGATGACACACTCGGACATATGAACCCTTTATCCACCAAATCCTATAACTGCATTTTTAATTCCTTTAGCTCTGTTGGTGCCATGCGATATGGAGGAATGGAGATTGGAGCAGTGCCCAGTAACAAGTTATTAGAAAGCTCAAACTCTTGATCTGGAGGTAATCCAGGAAATTCCTCAAGAAATACATCCTCAAACTCTTGAATAATGGGGACATCCACGAAGTTTGGTCCAACAATTCTTGTATCCACTATATGAGCCAGGTATGCTTAACATCTCTTACGTACCAGTTTCCTTGCTTCCATAGAAGATATCACACACATCAAAAGAACCTTCTTTTCATCCTCAAGCACAATGCCAAATCCATGAGAGGTTTACAGGGTTACTTTTTTCCTGAAGCAGTCAATGGCAGCTTTATACTATTCAACTAGTCTATCTATAGTATCCTTTTAACTGCCAACTTGCCCTAACGGTGGTTTGACTGAGCTAGATCCTGATAAACCTAAAGAAGTGTCCTCACTCTTTCTGTGCTTGGATGCCCTTGAAAAATCTAGTTTTCTTCTCTTGGCTAGATTCTCACGAAGGTGTTTACCTTCAATGACCAACTTCTTAGCCCTCAAAACCAACTGAACCACTTCCTTGAAACTTTGATTCCCAGTAACTGCCATCTTCTCTCGAATACTAAGGTACAATCCTACCTCGAACTTGGAACATAGGGCTTCTTCACCACCAACAATTTCAGGTACAAAATTAGCTTGGTTCTTTAACTCTACTTCATACTCTGTTACTACCTTATTTCCCTGAACCAATATCATGTACTCTTGTCATTTCTGATCACGGTGAAACTGAGTATAGTATTCTTCATCAAACTATTGTAAGAAATCTGGCCAATTTAATGGTACATTTGAATGACCCTTAAGAGTTTCCCACCAAATCCTTGCTCTTTCTCCAGAAGTCTAACTGCAACCTTTAGTTTTAGCTCATCTTCTATACCTATGTCCTCAAAGGTAGCAAGCAACCTTTTCAACCATTCTTTAGTAGTCATGGCGTCTCTCGAGCCATCAAAAGCATTGCATCCCAACTGCCTTGTTTCCTTCAGTAACTTGGACAAAATTAAGCTCTGACTGATCTTGTTATCTTCTGTTGGTGCTTGTTGAACTGAAAAAATTAGAGGTGGTGGTGGTGGCACAAATAGTGGCTCAGTATGGGGCTGCCCCCGAAACAGACTCTAATAACCTAGGTAGTCATGGTATTCCTTGTATGTCGACTGACGACCTTGGGCATCCCAATATGCCTTAAAGCCTTGGAGAGCTTCAGGGGCTGCTGTTACTCCTGGAGTTGCAGTATTAGGCACAGGGTCTGGGACTCCGGGAGCATGTACTAATGCTGCCACAGTCAACTCATATCCTGAACTGGCCTCTTGCCTAAGGGGAGAAGGAGGTTGGATAAGAGGAGGTTCCTTAGAAGGACCACCACCTCCTCAACGCGTATGTTGACGTGTTCTGGCATTACTAGGTAAAAGGAACAAAGAAAGACAAATTTCAAACTTAACTCCTACATGCATTTACGCTAAATGCAAATCAGTAATTGGATCCACTAATCAGGTGTGAAAACAATATGTTTAGGATTTGGACTAAGATCAGACTAAACCTCTAGCTCTGGTACCACTAAAATTATCACGCCCTGACCTTATCTGGAAATGTGGCAATTGCCATAACAACAACGAGTGGACCCTATAGCGTCCCATCTCCTAGTCACCGTAAGGCTCAAAAACAAACCTGCTAACACAACTCACTAAAGAAGGAAACAATAACAACAACAGAACTAGCCATGGTTCCAAATACAACCAGAAGTACAAATACAAGAACATTACACAAAAGTCATATCTAGAGTATCCATAAAGTTTACATGCACTCTGGAAACTAACCTAGACAAGAAGAAAAGTTAGGTCACTCTAATACTTACTCAGCACAACCTAGTCCAACATCACAGCCTGAGAAAGAAGAAAGGAGAGTGGTGAGTAACAGCTGTTACCCAATGAGTGGTGACAACATAGATATAACAGAGTAATAAAGCATTTCAAATAATATTATAAAAAGATAGCTCGAAGTATTCAACGGATTAATAGTTAACACAATGATTTATAAATAGTACAACTAAGTAACATTTTCCAACACATTGAGCACAACTCAAAATACAGGCTGACCACAAACTATTCTCGAGCTAATCGTTGCTACGACTAGCTATGATACCACCAAGGTGTTTTAAAACTATATAATATTCAAAAATCCTACCTTCCTTGGTGTTGGCCACTGAGATCCCCGTGTGGTGACCCTGGGTTTCTCACATAAAAGAATCCCCTGTCAATGGTTCCACGCATCTCTTGACCAAGATAAACTCAGGGTTAACCATGGGATCCTTATTGCAGTGTGAGACTAAAGTCTGTATCCACCATCAAAACCAAATGCCATAATGTAATTCTTTCCTATTCCAACTTAAGGAATCCACCATATGATGTTTGAATACGAAAATGCACATCAAACCATATTCCATTTTCATGCAAATATGTATACATGTAAATATGCTTCTTTCGAGATAAATACGCATAAGTATACTAGGTTCAACCATTCCAAATAAATTCATGCTCAAAATATACATATATCAATGGAATCTGATTTATCATAAATTTATGTTATGAAACACAAAAAAAAAAAATACTATAATACTATTATTAAATCTACGCAACTATGAATTGAACCACTCACAGAACCAGTAGTCTGGCCTTGAGATGCGCTCACTGGTCGGCAATTTTCCTCCCCTTCGAGGATACTTCACCACCTAGAATCAAGTAGGGAATCCAAGAACCAATGAACACAAGAATGGAAACTAAAATGCATGAGAATGCAATATTACCTATCGAACATGTAACACTAGGGGTTTTTGTGGAAAACAATGTCATTTTGGACCCAAACGACCTCAAACTGGAGTAAACCTAGATCCAATCAATTCCAAGTAAAAAGGGCTCCAATTTGGACCAAAGAAAAACAAGAAAATGTGAAAAAATTTCGGTACTATAGTAAACTCGGGATTACTACATTAACCAAGAAAAATGCTACAATAAAACCAGCCCATAAACAATGTTTCTTCCCAATTTACATCACCAAATCATGAAATTTCTTTACAAATATTCAAACAAATGAATAACGACGACACTGGTTTTGATTTGAGACTAAAAACAACCCAAACCAAGAAAAACAAATTCTAGGTTTTCAAAGATTTTCATAAACGATTAAATACGAGAAAAAATACAAAAGAAAAATCTTGGATCGAAGCCTCATCGGGCTCAAGAGGATGAGAGGAAGAGAGTAGAAGCTTTGATTATCCGGAAAAGCTCGTCAGAGAATTTTTTTTCCAAAGCTTTGGATGCTCGGCCGAATAGAAAGAAAGAAAGAAAAAAGGAGAAGAAAGAAAGAATGAGAAAAAGAAGCAAGCTGGTGCTTCTTATAATCTCATTTTTTTTGTTTTTTATAAAGAAAAAAAGGGAAATGACCAAAATGCTCTTCTAATAGAAAATAAAAAGAAAGGGTTTAAAAGAATTATTCATACCTGGTTTTCAGCTTGTTTTCACAGCCAACCTACTGTGTAATCATGCAAGGATGCTACTAGTGCTAAATGAACATTTTACCCCTAATACATGCATAAGAATCTAAAAAATCCTGAGGTCTAAATCCAGGACATGGTACAACACATTGCTCTCTTGTTGTTTAAAACTCGATCCTAGTCTGCTTGACAGTTCCACCCTTTATCTTTTTATCTTATTTAGTGATTCTTCCTACCAACAATTTCATGACCTACTAGAGATTAGAAGAGTAATTAGTACTAGAAGTCCAGTCCCTGTGGTTCGACAACCCTACCCCTCATGAGGTATCACTTTATTACTTATTACGATCCATACACTTGCGAAGAGTGCATCACCCATCCATAAATACTTTCGATTTTTGTTATAGTCCGACTACGCACCATAAGCTCGGACCATAATCTTCATCTGTTCCACTTCTGCTACCTGCCCTTACAAGCGTCATCGCGTGGTCATAAGCTCTTCTAGATGGTCCTCACGGGCATCCTTACAGGGAAAAAAAGCCTTGCCCGCAAGGTCATTTGAATTTGCCCTTACGGGTACAAGCATTCTGCAAGGTCATCTAAAAATAGATTTACTGACCGTAAGTATGATCGTAAGTAGCCCGTAAAGCCACCTAGTTTTTCCTTGTCCTTGTTCTAATGTTGCCTGAGTGAGCTCCAAATTCATTGTTTTTAGGTCTAAAAATACTTCTTTTGACTCTCCCTCATCTTTAAGCACTTCCCTAAGCCTGTTAATACAAAGCACACAATATTTAGCATCAATTTTCACATTATGGTTCTAATATATGCCAATTAAGTATACAAATTGATATGAAATATATGAACATTGTACGCTCGTCATATATAAACAAAGACTAATTATAACAAATGTTTTTTTTATATCAAAACATATAGTGAGACATAAATTGTGAGAAACATCAAAACATACTGTGAGTATATGTATTATGGAAATTAAAATAAAATTAGAGAAATAAATCATGGTCTTCTCTGGTGCAAATTCATCTTTTAATCAAACTACTTTTTATTGTTGCACAATATTATTTCAAGTTTATCTAATATTATCAACTGTTATTATTTTTTTCAAGCTCATCAGTATTATCATTTACAAGTAATATATTACTCTAATCACTATGCCGTCATTAAACTCACAAATTCAAGGCTCTATAAGTCCCTTGGTTGAGCTTCAAAAAAAATTACATATATATGGACGAAACTATATGATTAAATGCATATAAAAATCCTATTTATATGTATATCCCCATGAAAAACCCCATTGGTTAATACCGAATATAGTCATCCATTGATCACATTATAACCTTAATGTGAACCAGCATTGGACATACACTGAAATCAACAAATGGAGTGAATTAAATACTATTTTCTTCAAAAGTCTTCAACTGCTTTAACTGCCATTCTTCAGAGCACCATACTTTACCTTCTCATTACATGCTGTTTCCACCATCCCGACGAATAGTGCAATTCCCGGGCTCCATACTTCCCGTCTTTTCTCCGCGATTATGCTACGACTTCATCGACCCGATTCTCGTGATCCACCATTCCATGTATGCCCATGTTCACTGCCAGCTTGCCATCTTTAATCATCTCTCCAACATATGTATTGTGATAATTAAATAAAACTACTACTTTTATATATGCTTGCTTTTATTGATTTTTTTACTTTTCTCCTTAATGCATGCTGCAGTGCCAACGTTTTATTTCATTTACATCTTGAACTCAAGCTCATTAAAGGATTAAAATTTCTTAATGGAAACAGATGAAAGAAATAATTATCATTTTCAAATAATTGTTATCATATAAGAAAATAAAACTTTTATCTATCAAGGTTTATATTTTGTGAATAATATTAACAAATTATTGAAAATAGTTGTTTGAGAAGATTGTTTTATTTTATTTTATTTTATTTTGAAAAAATGGATAAACCACATTCGTTATGCAAAAGAAAGGTACAACATCTATCAGAATAAATGGTCTGGTCTAACAACAATTATAACAAACCACTAGCCGTGGCATGAAATAAACAACCAAAAAAAAGACCATACCACATAGAACTCCTTGGAATAATATTAACGAATTAATAAAAATAGTTGTTTTAGAAGATTGTTTTATTCCTTCAATTGTTTAAGTTTATTACATAATATATATCAAATATTATATTATTATATATTGCATTCAATTGTATAATATTATGACTGGATAACAATTACTGTGGTAAAGTATGTTTTATATATAGTACAAAATATAAATTTTATAATTTTAATAATAGTGACTTGGTATAACACTCATAAGCCTAGAATCAATTTACGTCTCTGTCACAGGATCTCTGCCATAGGGTGCCCGACATGTATTTATGCATATATATAAAGTTTTTTTTTATTTACATCATTTTTTAACAAATACATAAAATTGAAAAATTTTATGAAATTTGCTTGAAAGATACGATTATTGGTAATTTTTTTATGTGTGCGTGAAACTATAAAATCTGCAATTTGAAGAATAGGATTAGATGGGGAAATATTATGAATTGTTAAGGTGATTTAAAACTAGTTATTTATTGCAAGTCATGACACAAAAAATCCTTTGTTAGCAATCATCATATTGGATGTTATGTTAAGTGGGCTTTGAATTTTGAGTCGATCAACACAATTATAATTATTAGTCAATTATAAGTGATAGTGATGCGGGGCGTATTGAGGAGCTAGCTTGTGCTTTTCTGGAATAATGGGACATGTCTTAATAAGGGTATTTTGGTAACTTTCCCAGTGGTAGATTTTTTGTGTTTTGAGGGTCCCACTTGATGGAAAACGTGTCAACGGCCATGCTAGTTTTTAGCCGAATTCCATCATCTTGGCCTCGAAA
This sequence comes from Dioscorea cayenensis subsp. rotundata, assembly GCF_009730915.1. Classification (NCBI taxonomy): domain Eukaryota; kingdom Viridiplantae; phylum Streptophyta; class Magnoliopsida; order Dioscoreales; family Dioscoreaceae; genus Dioscorea; species Dioscorea cayenensis. The sequence continues at coordinate 58,045 of NW_024087283.1, forward strand.
ACAAGGATTTTTCCGTTTTAGGAATGATTTGATTTGATTATATCTTTGATTACAAATCTCGGATTTATACGTCGTATTGGGCATTAGCTTTATTTTGTTAAGTATTTTATTTTTCTGCCATAAATTGAAAACTTGTTGTTTTTGGCAAATTTTCGATTTGTCTCCTTTTAGGGTTACTTTACTGATTTTCTTTGGTCTATTTATTGTAAGGCCCTGGGCTAAGTTGAGTAGTTGATTTTGATAAAATTAAAGTGTTTTTTTTTTTGTTTTTCCTCTAAATCCATGGGTATTCTTAGACTAAATAGGGTCTAAGTTTGTTATTTTGTTGTTGACTTGGGCATTCTCAGACTAAACAAGTCTGCAACCTTATCCCACTACGTCAGTTGGTACCAAAGCTTCATTCGTCCTTGGAGGAGACATGGCTCCTAGGCGTTAGCAGAACCTTCAAGACATTTATGAGCATGATTAGATGAATTAAATGGAGCAGAGATTGGTTTAATTAATAGATCAGTGATTTGAGGGCATTATAGATGTGATGACCCAAAGGATGGCGGCGATGATGAATAACTAGGTACCAAACGTTATCCAAACTAATGTTGGTTCTGGTGAGGAGGTAACTTAATACTGAGGAGGTCCTCACGGAGCATGATCGAGAGCAATGGGAGGCAGGGAATGCGCATCGAGATTCCAATTCCATGCGGGGCCTTCAACGGAGGAGTTTCTTGATTGGTTGATGATTATGGAGGAGATCTTAGAGTTGAGCATGCCGGAAGATAGCGTGTGTCTTTAGTGGCTACCATGCTTGGAGCATGAGCTTACGTGTGGTGGCAATTGAAGCTAACTTGGAGCTAGTTGGGAAAGCCAAAGATCTATACGGGAGAAGATGAAAAAGCATCTCGCACGCAATTCCTTCCCTTATAACTTTTAGAGGTTGATCTATCAAAATGCTGCGAGAACTTGAGGGAAGGTACCAAGCCGAGTGGATGATTACACCACGAGTTTTTACCAACTTGTGGCCAGAAACAAGACCACGACACGGAGGATCAATAGGTGGCGCATTACATTGGAGGGTTAAGGATGCAGGTTCAGAATACTATTAATATATTTGATCCTATTTCTTTATCTATAGCACATTAAAGGACGCTACAGGTGAAGAAGCAAGGAAGGAGTAATCCTAATATGTCATGCCCCGACCCTAGTCGAGCATGTGGCAATCACCACGATAACAAGGAGTGGACCCTACAGAGCCTCACCTCCTAGTTACCGCAAGGCTCAAAACAACTCTACTAACATAGATGACTAAAGAAGAAGTCAACAACAACAATAGAACTAGCCAGGGTTCTAATTAAAACCAAAAAGTGCAAATACAAAGTACAGGAACAATATACACAAAATCAAGTTTAATGGATCCATAAAGTTTACATACACATTGCACACTAACCTAACCAACGGGAAAAGTAAGTCACTCTACTGCTGCCCAGCATAACCCAGTCTAACGTCGTAGTTTGAGAAAGAAGAAAGGAGAGTGGTGAGTAACAAGTGTTACCTAGTGAGTGGTGTCAGCATAGATATAACAGAGTAATAATGTATTTCAAATGGTAGTAACCACAGTAATAATAACATATAAAAGTAGTTCCAAGTATTCAACAAGTTAACAGATAACACAATAATTCAAAATCGTACAGGTAAGTAACACTACAACAAATTTGTCAATTATTGACATATGTGATAATGTCATAAAATAATATATTTTTGTCACTAAAAATTTTTTGTGACGCTTTGTTGCGTCACCACATTTTGTCGCCTTTGCTCCGTCGCTAAAGGGTTAATGTGACGATTACATGTTCGTCACATAATGATACCTTTTATGTGACAAAATTATCATATTTTACCTATTTTATAATCATTAATGACATGCATTTTTATCACTAAATGTTGTGCCAAACTGTTATAAAATGTTATGAATTGTCACTAAATATAAGGTAAAGTTTTATCATTTGTGACATTCCATTGATTTTCAAATAATAAATAATAAAAATATTTGTCACCATTTCAAATAGAATAGCGTCATAAAACGTGGTTAACGTCACTAAATATTATTAAAAAAATATAATATTTAGTGACAAAAGTCTATTTTCATGATGATGAAAATGCGTCACCAATGAAAAATATGCCATAAATTAATTTTTTTGTAATGTCACAATTAATTAAATATTATATACTTTGTAATATTTTTATAATGTCACAATCAATCATGTTTTTATGATGTATTTGTAATTTGTGATATATTTTAGTGAATATTATTTTAATAAATTATATAAATTATCAAAAATTTAATTTTGATAATATATCATAAATAAAATTAAATCAATATTATTATTGTAAAAAGAAAAATAACACAATTATCATAATTTATAGTTAACCTTATGGATTAACAAATTTCAATTTCATAAAATTTCAATAACATTAAAAACTTATAATCTTCAGTAAATCATATCAAAATAGATAACTATTCTTCATGCAACTCTTGTGGCGTTCGTGTTTATAGTGTTTTGTTGATGTAGAGCTTGCCTCATTAAAACCTGAAATAAATATTTTTAAAATAATAAATATTAATTTATAAGAAGAGTAAATTAACAAAAGTAAAGTTCAAAATATAATTATATATACATATACATATATACTAATATGCATCCAAAAAATTAATAATAAGCAACAGATAGTCATAACAAAAATTAATTGATTAATGACAAACTTTTAACAATTAAAAGTGCTAAATCAAAACAACTATAGAAATTATAACAATAATTCCATTATAAAAATAATGATAATTATACATAAATTAATCAAAAACATAAGAATCAATATTGTTAGCAACCCTTTGGAAGAAAACTTTCAATCTAATGATTGTAGGCGATGTCAATCTCTTTCCCCATTCAAATATTCCCTTCTCCAACGGACCATCATCACTACAAAACCCATAAAATTAGAAGCTGAATCAAACAATTGTATTATGAACTAAGTGCATTGGAACACTAATGTAAAATACTTATAAAAGATTCATGAGATCGCTGATGAAGTGGGGAACTTACACAAAGCATTATTACCCGAACATAAGTGGAGTGTGCCTTTAAGATAGAAGGCATAATAAAATAAAAATAGGCGGTAGGATATGAGCATTGAGAAAGAGAAATATAATGTACCTTAGTAATGATGAGAGAGAAAGAAAGATTGAGAAAGAATAGAAATTGAGATAGAGATTTATATAGAATTTTGTTTTTAAATATAGAATTTTGTTTTTAAATTTTTATAAACTAACTTAAAATTATTGAGGGTAAAATATAGGATATATCTTTTTATTGAATGAAAACTGCTTCAAAGTCTATATTAAAAACTAACATATATTTATATAATTAAATTCATCAAATAATATTATTAACAAAATTTAAACTAAATTTAGATAAATTAAAATTATTTTAGATATAGGATATATCTTTTTATTGAAGAAAAAATCTTTTTAAATTCTATATAAAAACTAAACATATTTTTATATGTTTTTCAATTAAATTTGCAATATAAAAATTATTAACAAATTTAAACTAATGAAACTTGAATTTTTAAATTATGGTTTAAATATATTTCGTGAATAGTAAAAAGCTGGCAACAAATTTAAACCAATGAAATTTGAATTTTTAGTGTCATCACGAGTTATAAAAACTTCTTTCAATATCTATATAAAATTTACTTTCATTAATATGAAGGGTCTTATAATTTAGTCCTTCTTAATAAAATAAATTATAACATATATGAAGAGGTGTTAATATAAAATATCTCCACCCTCTTAAAATATTCAAAAAGAGACATAGAAAGTTATTTTGAATAAAACTAAATAATGATAAATCAATATGAAATTAAACTAATATGGGGATGCTAGAACCCTATCTCCCAAATTTTAAAATAAAGCAATGTATAAATTGATAAATATAGTTTAAAAATTATATTTCTATGAAAAACATTTGCAAAAATATCTGCTCCTAGGTATTAAATTGGTTTATATAACATAGAAAAATTTATATTCTTTTTGCATTTATTGTTTTGCTTTCTCAAGGCCTACTTGCAAAAGCTTATTTATTTTGTATAAAATATATGATTTTAGAAAAATATTTGGAAAAGTCTATTATTTGCTTTCATAATCGACAAATTGGTGTTAGCGTGATATTGAAAATTATATTTATATATATATTTATAAAAACATTACGTGTTTAGTTTATTAGCGCTGCGTGACCCACCTCAAACAAATTATTGCTATGTCCTTACTCACATCTATCTATGTCAATTTATATAAATACTGTTATATTTTTCTCCTAAATTAATTGTAAAAGCATAAAAGGATGTTTGTGTCATTTGGCATTTTATCTTTCAATGGTAGTTTAGCATTTCACTATGATCATTAGTGAGAAGATGATTAGTACGTCATTGAAATTTAGTAACGAGATAGTGACATTATCCATCATCATTGTTAAGTAATGCGATATTTATCTGTAAACTAATATTATAATATCATTCATTACTATATTTTCGGTGACACACCTATGTGTGTAAATGTACATAAAGAAATGGATGTATATATTCAAATTGTCATTGATAATATATGTTAATATTATTTAAATTTAGTTTAAAAACAACAAATGCAAAATTTAGTGGCGATATTATTAGTATTAATGACCCACTATATTTGTCGCTTAATATTTACTTGATCGCCTAAACAGAGTACTGAGTGCATTTGGAGTCAATCCTTTGCGACGACATCAAATGACAATTCTTAAAGTATTGTCACGTAAAAATTATCAAACAAGCAAAATGAACGACTAAACTACGATTTCAGTCACATTACGTATTTTGTGAACGACCCAATATGTCAAAATTAAAATCGTCGCTAATCGTCAATGTAGATGTAACATTTCCAACACATTGAGTCATCGCTTTCTCGAAAAATACGAAAGCCGGCCTCATTTTTCAAAGCTAATCGTGGTCGCGACTAGTTTCGGGACACACCGCTGAAAGGTGTTTTAAATAAACTATCATGTCTCACGACCTTAACTTTGGTGTTGGCTCATGGAGATTCCCGAATTAGCGTGGCACCGAGTTTCTCATCATGACCGCCACTCGATACTCCGCGCACCTCTTGACCATTAGCAAACCCGTTGACCATTTCGCCTCGAGGCTGCTGACTCTAGCGGAACTACCATGGGTGTCGAACGAAATCCGTTGTCGCCCATCAAAAATCCAGCGCCTGATACGTAATTTCTTTTCCAGGTCCAATTGAGGATTCAAAGCATATAATAAATAAAGGAAATATACATCAAACACGTATTTCATGACATGTACATGTCAGCTTACATGGAAACATGCTCAAGATAAATCGCTACTAAGTATACTAGAACTCATTTTGCCATTCCATGCTATTTTATATATATATATAGCAAATGAAAATTTGATTTTGCATCAGAATTTATCCATATATGAAACATGTGAGGAAGATAGGCAATGCTCTACGGTAAATCGTCTGTAGTGCATGGGTGAGACTCTCACAAAACCCGATTGATACTCGCTTTAAAGATCGACTCAGCATACCGCCGCGCTCCTTCCCCTTAGAAGATGCCTCGCCACCCAGAATCGAGCGAGGATTCTAAGAACCAGAGCACGAGAATGGAAACTGAAATGCATGCGAATGCAATGTTACATGTTGAACAGCATGTAACCTGTCTAAGGGAAAACAACGCCATTTTGGACCTCCAAGCGATTCTCAAACTCGGGCAAAATTAGTTCAACTGGATTCCAAGTGAAGAAGGGCTTTGATTTGGACCAAAGAAATACAGCGCCAAGGTGGTGAGCACAAGTAACAGTCAGTTACGAAATATACGACTACGTATAGAGCCCGACCCTTAAACCATGGTTTCTTACCCGATTTACAACACTAAATCATGAAATTTCTTTACAAACATTCACATAAACAACATATGCGATGATCGGGCTTCAATTAGAGCCCAAAAACACCCCAAACCAAGATTTGTTCCCTAAGTTTTCCAAAGAGATCTCAAATCGATGAAACTACGAGGAAAATATGAAGACTCGAGACCGAAGCCTTACCAAGCTACGATGCAGCGAGCTGGCGTATGACAATTTCGCACCCGTGTTGTGAGTCGTGCGAAAGCGAAGTAGCGGCCGGATGCCTGTCCAATCGAGAGGCACTCGCGAGACATTTTCGGTGCTTTAGTACATGGAGACTCGGGACATAGGCTGTCCGAGTGCAAAGCGTGCCGGGAAACGATAGCCGCTTCGTCATCGATGCGACCGATCATGAGACGAGGATGAAAGAAAAAGAAATGCCGTAGATGAGCCGATTGGGAAAACAAGGGAGTTTGCTCCGAAGGTGATGTGAAGCCTTTGCATTGGTTATTCTGGGTGGTCTCGTCTATGACAGCAGGGGCATTGGAGGAGGATCGGGTTGAGGACCAGCACATTCCGACCAAAGTGTGCATCATCTTGGAAAAGGTATGTCTTTTGTGATTGGCGAGCACTTTGCGCGAATATCAAGTGTCTGCAACAACCGCTCACTCAGAGATTAAAACCCGACGACAAGCATCCTAAACCTTACAAGCTTGCATGGCGGCTAAAGAAGGAGGCAGAATCGCTGGTCTCCACATGCTTTCGGATATGTTTTTCTATTAGATCTAAATATAAAAAGATGCCAGCGAGGTGTGATGTGGTTTCTGGTGGATTGTACATGTCATTTTGCTTCTTGGGAGACCTTGTGGTATTATGATCAAACGCTGTTTCAGCGACACGTGGGACCAATACTCTCAGCTTTGTACCACCAGAGATGGAGCGAAGATTGTATTACTCACCTCAAGCAGGAGTGAGGCCGTTTTAGTTGAACCATGCTTTCGATGAGTGCATTTTCATACATATATTTCCATACTCATGTATTTATTGCGTCTTCAAGCATTTTATTTGATTGTGATTCGGTGCTACTTTTAGGGTATTATAGTGTATTTGTGCGAGGAAAACAGGTCCATGTGCAAAGAGCGTGATTCGGCGCAATTTACAGCTGTTAAAAGATGAGAATCTATATCGCTCTCGAGGTCGACATGGTCTCAACACGACCGCAGCGTGTTCCATCGATTATTCCAAAGAGATCTGCGAAGATGAGTACTGTAGCATCTCATCAGTAGCAAAATCACCAGAAATAGCACGTTCCGGAGAAGGGACATGATCCGTGGGGTTCCTGAAGCACGACTACAAAGGAGCCTCACGACACCTCACAAGCCTGCAGGTGCTGACAGCCCGAAATCTGCTTTGTCGGTAATCACTTCAGCTGATTTTGGGGATTGACACTTTCCACGTCCAGTTTCAGCATCGCCTAGAATCTCACGCTTTAAGTCAGATCTGTGGCATTCCTTAGGGCATTCTTCTCTTTCATCTCTCTCCTTCTACTTGGCGGCTACGGTCACACGCCTTCCCCTTTAACATCGCCCCGAATCTGACTTTCGCTAGGAGCAGAGCAGCAAGTAGTGGAGGCACAAGAGAAGCGGGCTAAGCAATGGAGCTCAACATTGGAGGCGATCTGAAGAAAAGGGAGTCTTGTCTTCTCTTTCATTAGGATCCTGTGAAGGTTGTTTTCCATGTTATACCCATCCCTCGTGGGCTAACCGCTCTGCGGCGTCGGGATGTTATTAAACTTTGATGCTTTTTGTGTGTTTTGGAATGCTTTCCAATGATCTACATGTAGTTCTTTTGGTTTCTTGTGTTTAATGTGATGTGTTTGCACAACTTGATGTAGGTTTGATGCACGTATGCTTTGGTAAAACTTAGTGTATGGATGACCATAGTTGTGATTGCTTAGTCAGTGATTGCAAACTTGATGTGTTTGAGATGCACAAGCTACTCCTAGTAGCCCATGGTGTATTTGAGAACCATAGATGCAGTCGTTACTTTTCGGAGCACACTTCAAGAACCATAGAATGTACCCTGTGAGGCATTAGGAGGTCGCAGAGGCATACGATGTCACGCTTATGTAGAATCATCCTCGGAATTGCTCTCTTGTTGTTAAAATATTAGACTCTATAATTTCACCTGCGTCGGCCTCGCTTCTCTCACTCTGGGTTTAGTTTCACCTCCTCACCGTCATCTTCCTTCCTTTAAGATCTAGTTACCAAACCATTATTTACCCGATTAGAGATTAAAAGATCAATTAGTACTTGAGTCCACGCTGGTTCATTAACCTACTCTCACAGAACCACTTTACTACTTCTGCAGGAAACTGCGGCACCTGTAGAGACATCACATGCCAAGGACACGCTACCAATCTACCAACCCCTGGCAAGATTTCGAGGAGGAGTTGCAAGAGTCACGATTTGAGGAGAAAATACAAAATAAGTACTAACAAATAGTATATACTGCATCTCGAGCTGCAGTTAGCGATTATGTGTGGGTTGTCGACCGAAAGAAAAGGTTTTCTCGCGGAGAGTACAACAAGTTGTCTCGTCGAAGATTGGGCCAAGTAGAGATCATTGACAAGATCAACCCTAACGCCTTCCAACCACGTCAGTGCCAAAAGTACAACAAGTCATATCCCGGATGGCAGTATGTTCAAACTTTCGAGCACTTGGTACCCTCACTACCGTCGTGATTCCTCAGATGATGAAAAACTGGAGTGATTTCATTTTTGTTCAGCTTGGAGTGAATCGATGCGGGAGCTTTATCGAGAATCTGTAGCCTCGTGGCTTTTTCTTCAGAAAATGATACGCCCCTAATAACGGTATTGGCAATTTTCCAAGGGTAGATTTTAGGTGCTCTGAGGGTACCACTTGATGGAAAAACATGCCAACAGAAGCACAAAGTCACTAGCTTTGCTTGTGTGTCGTCGCCAAGAGCCTGCTTTCGACACCCATCATGGCTCGAAAAACAAGGATTTTTCCATTTTAGGAAAGATTTGATTTGATTTGTACGCCATTCTGGGCATTAGCTTTATTTTGTTAAGTATTTTATTTTCGTATATAAATTGAAAACTTGTCGCTTTTTGGCAAATTTTTCGATTTGTCTCCTTTTTAGGTTATTTTTACTCGATTTTCTTTAGTCTATTTATTGTAAGCCCTTGGGCTAAGTTGAGTAGTAGATTTTGAAGAAATAAAATTTCTGCTTTTTCCTCTAAATCCCCAGGTATTCTTAGACAAACCAGATTTAGGTTTGTTATTTTTGTTGATCGACTTGGGCATTCTCGGACTCAAAACAAGTCTTCAACCTTATCGCACTGTGCCAGATAGTGTCAATGATCTTTTCTTCTTAATTTGTTCGATGAGTTTATGAGCTCAAGAAATTTTAAAAAGCCTATGAATGGATTTTAGTTTTCAAATAGAGGAGAGAACAAAGAAAACCTATGTAGAAGTTCTAAATTGCGAGTATGAGTATGCTACACTAGAAAGAGATATCAAGGGGAAAAAAGGAAGAATTTGAAGGAAATATTGTTTCAACTAAAGAAAAGTTGTCTTATATATATATATATATATATATATATTTATACCTACTACAAAAATTTTGGATTGAAAGTTTTCTTCCTAATTGAAATATGGACAAGTCAAGGACTTATTGTGTAGATGTGGAGTTAATTTCTCCAGACATTTGGGTTGTCACTCTATGTGAGTTGATATTTGAAACATGCACTATAACAAATTGTATTTTGATGCGGGTCGGATTGATGAACTAGTATGTGCCTACATGGACAAGTGGGACATGACCTAGGCAAGGTCATTTTGGTAATTTCTCTGAACGGCTAATATTGGTGATCAAAGAGTCCCATTAGATGGAAAACAGGTCAATAAACACAAGTCACAAGCTTGTCGTGACGTGAGTCATATCGGTTTTTCGCCAAATTACATCATCTAGGGCCTCAAAACAAACGAATTTTGCGGCTTTATGGAAAGATTTCGTTCAGCCATATCTTAGGCTATGAATCCGTGATTAAGGTGTTGTTTTTGGCATTCACTTTGTTTAGTTATGATTTTTATTTCTATAATGTCAATTGGGAATTTTTTTCAGCTTTTGGCAACTTTTTCACATTCGAGCTATGAAAAGGGTAGTTTTTTAATGAAATAACATTTAGTTTGTTATTTTTTTTAAACCTCTGTGTATTCTTGGACTAAACAGGATTTAGGTTTGTTACTTTGTTGTTGACTTGGGTATTTTCAGACTAAACAAGTCTTTAACCCTATCCCCGTACCGCGTCGATTGGTATCGAGCTTCATTCATTCTTAGAGGCTGACATGGCACCTAAACGCATGAGCGTAACCTTCAAGACATTTATGAGGTGACCAGATGATTCAATTAGAGCACAAATTGAGCAACTAATAGATCGACCGATTTGAGGGCATGATGGATGTGATGACCCTAAAGGATAGTGGCAATGATGAATAACCGTGATACTAAAACGCTCCTCAAACTAATGTTGGTTCATGGTGAGGAGGTGACTCATTACAGGGGAAAGGTCCATAGAGGCTAGGTACTAGAGGTGATGGAGACTGAATGCACACCGAGATTCCCTGAATTTCCATGAAGGCCTACAACCAGAGGATTTCCTTGATTGGTTGACGACTCATGGAGGAGATCTTAGAATTCAAAAAGCGTGCTAGAAGATAAACGAGTGCCTTTTAGTGGCCACCAAAGCTTCTGAACAGAGCTACTCGTGGTGGTGGCAAAGAATCGAAGCTAACACTGAACCGGTTTAGAAAGCTAAAGATCCGTGACATAAGAAAAAGATGAAGAAGTATCTACGTGAGCAATTCCTTCCTTATAACTTTCGGAGGTTGATGTATCAAAGGTCGCAGAATTTGAGGCAAAGGCACCAAGTCGGTGGACGCATTACACCATGGAGTTATACCAACTTGTGGCCCAAAACGAGATCTAGGAGACGGAGGATCAGTTGGTAGGGCGTTATATTGGAGAGTTGAGGATGCAGGTTCAGGATACTATTAACATGTTTGATCTTATTTCTGTAACTACAACACATCAGAGGGCTCTACAAGTGAAGAAGCAAGGGAGGCATAATCTTAGTATTTCTAGGATGCATAGTAGTAGTGGTAGCAATAGCAATCCCCCTAGTGGCGTGAATCATGCTGAAAGAAGCAGTGGTCGGGCGAATATCCAGTTCGGCAAGGCAATCAATAGCACATTTCGGTGTTTTGGCTGTGGAGAATCGAGATATAGGCTATCTGAATGCAAGAAGTCCACCGATAAGAAGGTCTTTCTAATTGAAGCAGCAGATTTCGAGGAAGAGGATGAAGAAGTGGCCATGGAAGAGAAACCTGATGATGAGGAGATTACCGGAGGAGACGTGGGTACTGCCTTGGTTGTTAGGCAATCTTGCCTAACACCATGGGCCACTGAGGAAGATAGGTTGCTGACCAACATCTTTCAGTATACCATCTCGGGAAAGGTATATTGCTTTGTGATTTAAGCAAGAAGTTGTAAGAACATTGTGTCTGCAATAGCCATTCAAAAATTAGGGATCACAACTGAGGAGCATTCTAGGCCTTACAAGCTTGCATGGCTCAATAAAGGGGGTGAGGTTACCGTATCTCAACGTGCTTTAATCTTCTTTTCTATTGGATCAAAATACAAAGACACAATTTGGTGTGATGTGGTCACTATGGATGCATGTCATTTAATGTTTGGTCGGCAGTACTAATATAATCGAGGCGTTGTGCATAATAGAAGAACTAACTCTTACATTTTTAACAAGGTTGGAGTCAAGATTGTGTTACTACCTAGCAGGGACACACCTCAATCAAACCTTGCTAGGGACAGTACCAATCTACTAACCTTGGTCAGGTTTGAGGAGGAGATTCTAAAGTCAGAGGTGGTCTTCGCACTGATAGGGAGGGGAGTTGCAGCTGAAGAAGCGATTCCAGAGGTGGCAAAGCCTATTGTGGATGAGTTCAAGGATGTATTTCCCAAAGAGCTACCTGATGAGCTGCCACCATTGCATGATATCCAGCATCAGATTGATTTAGAGCCTGGCGCATCATCCAAATCGACCCCACTATCGAATGAGTCCTATAGAGCATGAAGAATTGCCGCGACAAGTAGAAGAACTACTGTTGAAGGGGTATATTCGGGAGAGTTTAAGCCCTTGTGCGGTTTCAGCCCTTCTGACACCAAAGAAGGATGGTTCCTGGAGGATGTGCATGGACAGCTGAGCCATCAACAATATTATGGTCAAGTATAGATTCCCATCCCCCGCCTTAATGACTTGCTTGACCAACTAAAGTGGAGCAGCCATGTTTACCAAGTTGGATTTGAAGAGCGGATACCACGAGATATGGGTGAGCCACGGTGATGATCGGAAAATGGTGTTCAAAAACATGCGAAGGGCTCTATGAAATGGTCGGTGATGCCCTTCGAGGTTATCTAACACACCTAGCACCTTCATGCTTTCGGTGATGAACTAGGTTTTGAGGCCATTTATTGGCAAATGTGTTGTTGTATATTTTGATGATATATTAATTTATAGTGCTAATCCGAAGGACCATTTGGAGCATTTGTATGAAGTCCTTGAAGTTCTTTGTAGGGAGAGATTTTTCACGTGCGACAAAGAAGTGCTTGTTTATGATATCCAGAGTATCATTCCCTGGCTATGTGATTTTTGGGGAAGGGCTACAAGTGGATAAATTCAAGGTGGAAGCAAGTAGAAAGCATCGGACGCAACTCACCACCATAACAGAGGTTCATAGTTTTTCATGGGCTAGTATCATTTGTATAGCCAATTTATCCCACATTTTAGCAGCATTATGGCCCCATTAACGTCATCGCATGATGGATGTGAAGCCTTCCGTGGATTGAGGAGGCGAGAAGGCGTTTCGAGATGATCAAATTGCGCCTCTCTTTGGATCTAATCCTAGTGTTACCAGATTTCCACCAACCCTTTGAATTACATTCGGATGCCTCCAGGGTGGGGATTAGAGCATTCTTAAGCCAAAACAGCAAGCCCATCACCTTTTTCAGTGAGAAGTTATCAAGTGCCAAGACAAGGTATAGCACATATGATTTGGAGTTCTATGCTGTCGTGCAGATTGTCAGGCATTGGCATGCTTCACAGGGAGTTCTATGCCGTATAGCACATATGATGTGGAGTTCTATTTCAAAGGGAGTTTATCTTGTACATCGATCGACCAGGCTACTGAAGCATCTACATCGACAAGATAAGGTGTCAACATGGCATGCTTCATGGGTGTCTTATTTTGAGTGTTTTACTTTCGTGGTTAAGCACAAATCTGGGGTGACAAATAAGGTAGCCAACGCATTGAGTAGGAGGAAGGCCCTATTGACACGAATGCTTGTTGAGGTAACTGGATTTGACTCTTTCAGTGACTTCCTTGCATTTTACCCCTATATTTTTGGTGTTCTGGTTAGAGTTAAATGTGGGGAGGAGACCGAGTTCTTGCTCCATAACGGGTTCTTGTTCAAAGGAAATCAGTTGTCCATACCTAATTGTAGTTTGTGGTCCCTAATCATTAAAGAACTCCATGGGGAGGGTCATGTCGGGCGGGACAAAACCTTGCAATTGGTTCAAGCCTCCTACTACTAGCCAACTATTCATAAGGAGGTAGAACGATTTGTACAAAGGTGTCGAATCTACCAAGTGTCCAAGGGAGCAACCACCAATACAGGGTTGTACATACCACTTCCGATTCCTTCTTAGTCTTTGACAAATATCAACATGGACTTTGTGATGGGGTTACGCCAAACACAGTGAGGTAATGATTCTATTTTCGTAGTTGTTAACCATTTCTATAAGATGGTTCATTTTATTCCTTGGAAGAAGACCACAGATGTTGTGAGCGTGGCTTAGCTATTCTTTCGCGAGATATATCGTTTGCATGGTCTTCCTTTGTCCATTGTTTGTAATAGAGACACTAGATTCTTGAGTCATTTCTGGCAAAGTTTGTGGAAGATGGTGAACACCAAGTTAAATTTTCAGCGAGTGCATATCACCCACGAGATAGATGGCTAGATAGAAGTCGTCAACAAAATCCTTGGAAAAACTTGTTGAGATGTCTAGTTGGGGAAACATGTGAAGAGTTGGGACCGAAATAATGCCAGAAGAATTTGCTCATAATCATGTAGTCAATCGCGACGACGAGTTTCGATCCCTTCTAAGTGGTGTATGCTTCTTGTCCCAAGGGTCCCCTTAGACTTGCTTCCAGCACCAAGCATGACCAGACTACATGGGAAGGCGGAAGACTTTGTGGGCGGGTTGTAGGAAGTTTCACAAAATAGTTCAGGCCAATTTAGAACAAGTTGCGACGAAGTACAAGGAAGATGCGGATAAAAAGCATAGGCATCTGGAATTTGAAGTTGGCGATTATGTGTGGGCCGTCCTGACCAAAGAAAGGTTCTCTGTGGGAGAATACAACAAGTTGTCCGTCAAAAAGATTGGGCCCATGGAAATCATTGAGAAGATCAACCCCAACACCTATCGACTTAGGCTACCAATGCATGTTCGAACACTTGGTGCCTTACTATAGTGATTACTTAGATGATGATAATTCGGGGGTGAATTCTATTCAACATGGGGGGAATGATGCTGGCCGGATTGATGAACTAGCATGTGCCTACATGAACAAGTGGGACATGACCTAGGCAGGGTCATTTTGGTAATTTTCATAAACAGCTAATTTTGGTGATCAGAGAGTCCCATTAGATGGAAAACAGGTCAACAAACACAAGTCACAAGCTTTCTATGCACATGAGTCATATTAGTTTTCGGCCAAATTCCATCATCTGGGTCTTGAAAAACAGACAATTTTTGCTGCTTTATGAAAAGATTTCATCCGACCCACATCTTAGGCTATGAATCTACGATTGAGACACCATTTTTTTGGCATTCACTTTGTTTAGTTATAATTCTTTATTTCTATAATCTCAATTTGGGAATTTTTTTCAATTTTTGGAAAAATTTTCAATTTGTTTCCTTTTATGTTTTTAGGGTTTTCTTGTTGGTCTATTTAATTGTAAGCCTTCGGGCTATGAAAGGGAGTTTTTAATGAAATAACATTTAATTTGTTTTTTCTCTAAATCCTGGGTATTCTTAGACTATACAGGATTTAGGTTTGTTACTTTGTTGTTGACTTGGGCATTCTTAGACTAAACAAATTCAACCCTATTCCCTCTCGCATATTATTTTTAATGATAACAAAAAGTTATCAATTTGAAGTAGTAAGTTTAGTTACAATTAGTAATAGTAGAAAATTTTAGAATCCGTTATCTCTCTTCACAAATACCTCCAATGCTAATACAAGAGTGACCATTTTAGACAAATGGTCACAATTACATGATAATTTTGTGATCAATTTTTAAAACACTAACAAATTTAGTATTTGTGATAAAGTGATGTGGCTACAATAACCTTAATTATTTGTATCAATTTTTTTACCACACAAATTTTTTAATTGTGAAGATTAAAATAATCACAATAATTTATTATGTTGTGTTAATTTTGTTTCCAAAAAAATGCTAAATATTGACTAATAAGCCGTTATAATAATCCATTTTATTGACACAATATTGTTAACACAAGACAAATACAATAGTGACAAATGTTTTTGTCGATAGTAATATTTTTATTAGTGACCAATACTTCGTCACTAGTGTTATTTTGAGATATTATCATGTGTTTGTTATTATCAAAGATAAAATTATTAATTTAACAATAATATTGTCACTAAAATAAAAATTATGTTATGCTAATTTTTTCACTCATAATAAACTATTTGTGATAAATATAAAAGTTATATTTTTAGATACTTTATAAAGAAACAATTTTTTTAGTAACAAAAAAATATTGTCACAGATGTAAATAAAGTACTTAATAATATATAAAAATACAAAATTCAATTTTGAATATATAAAATTGGAAATTCTAATATCCAAAATACAATTATAAAATTATCCTTTTAAAAAAAGAGTAATAAATTATCCCAACTTTGGAGATGAAGTACTCCGCTATACATTTGAATCTTTTTTTTTTCTTACTTTACAACCTCAACTTCTGCTAGAATTAGACACCTTTGTTAGGACTTAAATATTATTCCCTTTTCTTAATTCTTATTCTACATATTTAGGGTAAAAAAATAAAAAGCTAATGAAATAATTAAAAAAATTAAAAAATTCTAATTTAATTACAACTTTCATACCATTATTTCTTCTCAATTGAGACAAGTTCCATGTTGTATTTGACTTTTGTTGTTTTCAATAGATAAAAAATCATAAAAAAATAGGAAAATCACATAATCAAAATCTAAACAACATATTCCTATGATGAACCTAAACCTAAGATTCAAAGTATTGAAAAAGAAAACACTAACAAACAACCATCATTGAAAATATTCAATAAATCTAATTTTGAAGATTAAAAAATAAAAAGAATACAAAACAATTATCTCTTATCCATCGCATAAACTAATCAAAAGAATTTAAGAAAAGGAAAATAAGCAAATTTTGTGACCATCAATAACATAGTTATCTCTACATTAAAAGCTAGTTGAATCACTTTAATTCTCTGAATGAAAATGAAATTGAACCGTTGCAATCGATCTCTATAAGCACATAATTACTCGAGGCACATAATTGCTCGAGGCTTCACCACCTTCATTTGTTCTTTTTATATGTTAAGTTCATTGAGAATATATATATATGTATATATATATATATATATATTAAAATTTTAATTTTTTTAAAATTATATTATCTAGATTTTGTTTTGTGTGATTTGGTAAATCTCTATTTAATTTAAATTTTACTTTTTAAAATCTTTTTCTAATACTATAAATCGTTGGTATGATATAAATTAAGAGCTTGTTTTCTATACCTTAAAATATAAATTTTGAGGATTGGATAAACAATAGCAACTTGCAAAACAACGAATTTGGAGAATATTTTTAATATCAATTTTTATCTCATATTTTTACCAATATTTTTAAAATTTGAACAGTTTCTCTTTAAACGTTTATACATATAAATGCATATACATATATCGAATTTGGTCCTTAAAGCATGTTAAACATTTACTTATTGGTTTTTATTTTTTACAATATTTAGTAGACATTAAATAGTTGAATTTTCTGTTACATAAAATATGATCACAAAAAAAAAATAAAATAACCAGTGGCAAAGAACACTTTCGTCACAACAAATAAAAATATTATTGACAACACTATTAGTATATTAACAGTGACAACGTAATTGTGAGAGATCCAAAATCATCATAATTATAATAGTTTTAATGACAAAAAGAAAATTATCACAATTAAATTAAAAAATAATGTTAATTAATTTTTTTTATCACAAAAAACTTCATATTTGTGACAAAATAATTGATAGTTACAGAAAAAATCCTAATGTCATAATTTTTGTAGTATAAACATAATCTATTTGGTTTATTAATTAAAACTATATTGGAGAAAGCTAGGGCTATATTTTTACTTTTTTTAATAGTTTTTTTGGTTATTTTTGGTATTTTTAGGCAAAAAATAGTTGTTTATTTGGTTAATGATTAATGAATATATATGTATATATATATAGATATGGAAATGAATATTCTCTTCGCATTGTAGATACAGGGGCTACACCAATGGATGATGATGATTTAGTATTTGGGCATAGTTTCTTTTAAATGTTTTAATGGGTTAATATTTTGACTTAATAGAACAAAATATTTTACTATCTAATAGGTCATTTTGAAGTATTTATAAATAATAATATTTTTATAAAATTATATTAAATTTAATTTCAAAAACCTTTTAAATTTTATCTATAATTACTTAAAACATCCAATAATTTTTTAAAAAAATCTATACATAACCTTTTCAGATCGGGTAGGGAAAACAGATTTTTAATATTTTATTAAGATAAAATAAAACTTTTTTAGTATCTAATAGGTTATTTTAAAGTATTTATAAATAATAATTTTGTTTAATAAAATTATGTTAAATTTTAATTTAAAAAATCTTTTAAATTTTATTGTGTTTGAATTTTTTTGTATTCAAAATTGTCGACACAAAAGATAAGATGTATAATTGTGATGGATAATAAATTATCACAATTGAAATTGTGATAGTAACAAAATAATTAGATGTCACAATTAATCTAAACTATTGGGTCAATTAAATTTTTTAGCATAAAAACTCAATAACATGGTCAAAAAATATAATTTTTGTTGCAATATATAATAGGCACTACATTGTTGAATTTTTTTTTTTAATTTTTTTTACGACAAAACTGCTGTAACAAAAAATATAAGTTGAGTGACGGAGAACACTTTCGTCACAACAAATGAAAAATTATAGTGACAACAATACTTTTTGTGACAATTACCCATCATTCTCATCAAGAATTTTTTGACATGAAATCTAACATGCTTTTGGTAAATATTGAATACAAATGAAATTTTGAGAATGTTAATATATTAATAGTGACAATTTAATAGTAACATATACTAAATTGTCAAAATTATTAGTATAATAGTGACAAAACATAAGTTATTACAATTAATTTAAACAATATTGTCCTTTCATTTTTTGACACAAAAAACCTAATATTTGTGGCAAAATAACAAGTTGACACATAAAAGTTATCACTAAAAATCTTAACTTTTGTAGTGAAGTTTCTTCAACAAGACAAGGACATATGTTAGAGATTTTATTATAATTAATTTAAACAATAGTGCCCGTACATTTTTGACACAAAAATTCTAATACTTATGGCAAAATAATAAGGTAATACAAAAAAATTATCACTAAAAATCTTAACACTTGTAGTAAAGTTTCCTCAGCAAGACATGAACATGTTAGAGATTTTTTTTTTTTTATTCCAGTTCATCATCATGGAGCTAAGCGACATAAAGGAAAAAGCAACTTTTTTTTTTGGCAGTTGATAATTTTTTGGTTTCTTTTGTTAATAGTCTATGTACTCATAAATATGACTTATCTATTTTTATATTAAAAAGTTCCAACCAATCTGAATTGCTAACAATGATTCAAGAAAAATTATCCATATAATATTATTGTATATTTGTATGTGGCATGTCTGGTTTGGCTTCTTAGTATTGTGAATGGTCAGTAGATTGGCAGGTAGAATAGGTAGCAATGAGGTGACAAAAATAAACTTGATTTAAACTTAATGATATATATATATATATATATATATATATATATCAACACAGTGAATATTAGTTATAATAAATAATTTTCAATATGCTTGTGAATTATAAGTTTGCAAGAATTAATATGAAAGAACACTTGTTTTACCTGTCATGTATGCCACTTTTTTTAATGAAAAAAATAAAAATAAAAATAAAAATTTGAATATATTAATAAGATAATGTGTTGAAATAGAATAAATTACCTAAGCTCGTGATTTCATGTTACTATTACTTGAACGTAATTCATTGATATTAATGTTGATTATAATTGGATTTATGACAGATTGATTGATTGATTGACTGATTATATAATTCACACGAAGAGATGAGTGTCTCTGTTCTCATGAGCACACGCATGGAATGGTTCTTTGGAGATTAATTAAGGTTTTCTAATAAATGAGTTTTGTATCACTGAAGGAGTTTTGTATTGTTTTTTTTTAATAATAGTAGCATATTATTTATATTAAAATATTAAACACAAATTAGGTTAATATTGCAAAAAAAAAAAAACGATAATCTGATTATGAGTTTAGAGGAGAAAATATTTCATAAAATAGTGATATCCACATCTGTTCAAAGAGAATGAGGCTACAAGGAGAACATTTTCACAAGGATAACATATAATTAAATAAATATATATGTACAGGAATGAAATTGTATTAAGTAACAATATATAAGAGAATTTAATTAATATTTTAATAGAATATTTTGTCAAACTCAAAGTGGGGTTATTGAGAGTAAATTTATAAATAAATATTTATAACCGTCATGAGCATAGTTGTAAATTGTATTAAAATAGTATTAATATTGATGGGTGAACTAGTCACCCTGTATAATAAGAGAGTAGTATTTTATTCTCCTCTCTAAGGTCAAATGTTTGAATCTCTCAAAACCCAATAGTTAAAAGATTTATGGTTTGGTCATATTAAAAAACATTACATATAGATAATGAAACAATGATAAATAAGCAGCATCGTAGAAGTGGAGGGAAGAATTGCATATGCCAACAAGGTGGCGGTGGAAGGATGGCTACAGGCATGAAAAGAATTATTTATTTATTTGATTTATTTTAAAATAAAATTATAAATTGAATAATATAATGTGAAAGAAAAGAAAATTAAATTAATCAAAACATTGGAAAACAAGAGAACCGGGCCCAGTAATATTTATTGAGAATAAGACATACTTGTAAAAGAAATCTCACTTAATGCAGAACAGAGCAGATAATTAGGAATTTTTCTTTATTTGCTTAGAACTATTTTTATTTTTTTATACTTAATTTATGAATTTCAGCATTTTATTTTTTATTTGAATATTTATGTTAACATAAGTGTTACATATTTAGTATAATTTCCTAAATAATGTTTCTACTTTTTCAAACTAATTTTTTTAGTCTTTTACTTTAAATTGTAATATTTTAATTTTTTTACTATTTTTAAGTGAGTCATGTTAGTCTCTTTTTTTAAGGGTTTAGGGTTAAGATTTAAAAAAATTGATATGGCTAAATTAAAATAATAAAGACTAAAAAATTATAATTTAAAATGATGGAACTAAAAAAATAAATTTGAAAAGGTAGAAAGATCATTAGGAGAAAGAAATGAGTCGGTCTTAATTATTAAAAATAAAAATTAAATTGGCCGTTTTTCCCATTTAGGCCCTCTTTTTTATTAATATTGTCAAAATGACCCTAGGTGGCCCTAGAGCCAATTTATTTGTCAAAATAGCCCTAGGACCATCACATCAATGTCTAGTCAGCATTTATGTGCTAACTGGGCTATTGGCTATTTTAAAAATATTTTTTTTTACATTTTAACTCCTCATCTCTTCTATAATTATTTAAATAGCTCATTTATGGCTTTTTTAACCTAATTTTTTTAAAAAAATTGTTATTAAAATATAAAACATTATTTAAAATTATAATTATTATTATTAACCTGAGAATTATTAAAATAAAACTTATTTTAAATTATTTTATTAATATTTTGATTATTATTAGAGTGGCAATTATTGAAATAAGAAATATATATAATTATTTTTTTTATTAGTAAATTATTATTATTATTGTAGGAATTGATGGATCGTCACACGACACTCTAAAAAGAGAGCATACGACTCTCCAGTCGCAAGTGCACGGGTCATCAAGTAATAACCTCTTGTGCGAACACAAGAAGGTCGTATTCCCAAGGGCCCAAGATTTGCTATTACTTCCTCCTGGGTATCACTATCTAGTCGACCAAACAAAGAGATTGTTGTTTCAAATCACGAAAACAAAAATAAATAAAAGAAGAACTATAAACAAAATGGACTAAGGCACACTATACAAGCAATCTAAAGAGCAAGTAGCAATGTGAGAACCAGAGGCCTCGAGCAAGGATCCCCTCTGGAGAAGAACAAGTTAGGATGAATCTGGGAAATTAAGCACAAGGTTGGCTAGAGTTGGTCCGTTAGACTCGGATGTCTACTACTCCGGAACCTCCGTGAAGTAGTCCTAATCCAGTACGGGTTCCTCCCTCCGGAAGATACCCCTACGATGTCTTTGGGAATAGGGAGTCTTGTATAGTGTAATTCTAATGCTCACTTTTGGCTAGAACTACCCTAATGCACGCGGAGGGCTACCGGCACCCGGAACCTCCGGTGTACTGGTACATTGAATCTCCCTTCAATCATTGTGCGACCTAGTACATGCAAGTATCCCGCCATATATGTACAATTCATGAATGAAAACTCACAGAATCCATCCATTGTTGGTTGAACATCAAAATAACAGATTAAAACCAACAAACATGACAACAATCAATTAAAACTAACAAATATCATCCATCCATACAAACAAGTTCCTATCCCA
The DNA here is from genome assembly GCF_009730915.1 of Dioscorea cayenensis subsp. rotundata. Lineage (NCBI taxonomy): Eukaryota > Viridiplantae > Streptophyta > Magnoliopsida > Dioscoreales > Dioscoreaceae > Dioscorea > Dioscorea cayenensis. The sequence goes on from NW_024087283.1 coordinate 80,145, forward strand.
AAGTTTACTGGAGGCCGATGGCCTTGGGAGGTTAGTTCCACATCATAAAGAGAGAAAACAAAATATAATCGATGACAAAGCCCATAAAAATCTCCCTTAGATGTAGGCTAGAAGGTGGTGCCGAAGGCTCACCGGATCCGTGCCGGTGAGCTCTTTGATGACCTCTTTGAGTGCTACCTTCTTCTTCCATAGAGTTCTTGCTCTTCAAAACGTCTTCCAATCTGGTGATGGTGTTGGAGAATGATGGAGATGATGGTGGAGAATGGTGGAGAATGGTGGAAGAGATGATGGCCAAAGACAGCTCCCAAAAAAGCCCTAGGTTGCCTTATATAACTTCAAAGTAATGGTTCTGCCTGTGTGTGTGCGGGTGGTGTGTGGGCCACACACCAGGCCGCACAGTTCACTACCTGGGCTATGCTGGCACTGTGTGGCCCGCATAGTGGCCGCACAGAAGTGTGTGGTCACTACAGTGCCCATGCAGGATTCGGTGATATGCTTTTCACACGTTGGTTTGCGTTCGGAGCTTGTGTAAACTTTATTTCTTTGTTAATCTTCTCCGAAACGACTCAAATGTGGTTCATCCTTGCAATTATGGTCCTTCGATGTCCTGAAACAACCATAACAAATAAAACATGTAAAGGGCATCGGAGTCATAGAAGTATGCATGAAAGTGCATAAAATATATGCTATAAAAGTGATGTATTTAGACACTTATCAGGAATTATTTTAAATTATTTTATTGATGAAATCATGTCAAGATCATGATTTTGATTGGAGTAGCTGGGGTGATCCATTGTCGAGCGGCGGCGCCAGCAGCATCCTGGCTAGGCACCCCCATCTCATCACTTGCCATCACATAAAATTCGCTCGGGTCAAGTTTCGCTGAGCCCAACAAAACTAAGTGGCGAGGGGATGGGCACCGCCACCGCCACCGCCACCGCCACCGCTAGCGTGCACCTCTCGGTTCCCGTTCGAGATCTAGGTGGCTCGCCGGCAGCCACCTGGACGAACCATGCCTCGAGTAATGGGGAGCGCTGCACATGCGCCACCCAGCGCACCTAACCGAGAGGAACACCTGCATACCGCCATGGATAGTAGAGCACCGTTGGGGCTGCTCTTTTGTCAAAATATTAATAAAATAATTTAAAATAATTGTTGTTTTAATAACCCATAGGTTATTAATAATAATTCTAATTTCAAATAATATTTTTATTTTAATATCAATTTTTTTAAAAAAATTAGGTTAAAAAAACCATAAATAAGTTATTTAAATAATTATAAAAAAGATAAAAGGTTAAAATATAAAAACTATTTTTAAAATAACCAGTTAGTAGCCTAGTCAGCACATGAATGCTGATTAGGAATTGATTTAATAGCCATAAGGCTATTTTGGCAATATTAATATAAAATTGGGCAAAGTAGGGGAAAAAAAGCCCAATTAAATTTAATTGTCATGGTACACATGCGTGGCTAAGAAAAGTTGCCGACAAACCATGTCCTGTTAGTATGTTAGTAAGATAATTGTCAAACCTCAAGCCTGATTTGGTTCATTGGTTAGATTCGTGGGCATGTTAATCATGTCGCAATCAGATGACTTTAATTAACTTGATAACAACTCAAAAAATAGTTTTCAAGTTGGAAAATAAATGAAAAATAAGTAATATATAATATATATATCTATATGAAAATTAATTATCGTAAATTATTTTTTCTTTAATATCAAACCATACCGTGAGGAATGAAATATATCCATGAGTACATGGAAAAAAACATTTGTTTTGCATATTGTGTGAAGCATGGACATTAAAATATAATGTTCTTGCATTCCCACTTTGAAATTGTCTTGTGCTGACGGACAGAGAATATGAAACTATCATTTTTATCGACGAGAATAATGCATAAGTTAGATTAAAAAAATAAAATTTTTTGCTTGTCTATTAAAATAAAATTAGAATTAGTTATTTAAATTTTTTTTTATAGATTTAGACAAGCCACATCAGGGGATGTGCATATGTATTGATTTAATACCTCAATATATCCATGCCCCATCCTATGTGAACTTGAGCACAAACGCTTTACAAGGGAAATCTAATGCAATAAATCAAGAGGTCATCTGCAAATACTAGCTTTTCTATTATAAAATCTTATTTTTATTTAATTATTTTTAATTTTTCTAGTTCTTAAAAAAATTAAAAAAAAATAAGCAACAATTTCTATAAAAAAAAATAAAAACAAGTACAAAATTTCTAACAATGATTGAAAAATAATTAAAAAAAAAGGACAAATAACCTAACCATTAAAAATGATTAATTGGCCTATCTAATCATGGCAATGCAATGCAATGCAAAGTGAGCGTCAAGAGCCTTCAAACGAATCCATAATGATATTAATTTGAATTTTCACCCAAATTAAGAGGAAGAATTCACCAAGTCTAGGTTGCATTTAATAATATATAGATCTAGAGGCTTCCAGCTTGTTCCTTATCTACCCTTACAAGTTTATCTTATATCATTGATAATTATTATTTTTTACAAAATCATCAACATCAACGTTGTGAGTTATCTTACTCTAGTCTCATAATATCATTAATCACAGGTTCAAAGCGTTTAAAAAGTCCCCTTATTGACAGTTTTAAAAAATAATTATTATTATTTTACCCCTTATTGACAGTTTCAAATAATAATAATTAATATTTTATATTTATATAATCCTAAATCCTTATTTGAAAAATAAACTAGAGTTAAAAAAACAAAAACTTCATTTTAATTACCATGTGAGAGCACTGAGAAATCGTCAAAAGCAAGGAAATTGATCTTTGGCTCGTTTTCAAAAGTCCGCTTATCAAACATGGGAAGTAGTTAAAATGTAACATCCAACAAAGCCAAGTCCCACGCAAGAAAACCCTTATAAATAGCCCTCCCTTCCACTCTGCAGCTCCACAACCATTGCTTCTACTTGTGCTAGCTACTACTACTACATCCACAATGGCTAAGAACACAAAGCTTTTGGTTCTTGGCTTCATGCTTCTCCTAGCCATAAGTCTGTCCTTGGCGGCGAGGACCTTGAATGAGGAAAATGGTGGAGGGTATGGTGGTGGAGAAGGACATGGTGGTGGAGGATATGGAGGTGGGGGTGGACATGGTGGTGGAGGAGAATATGGGAAAGGAGGTGGGGAAGATGGTGGAGGAGGACATGGTGGTGGAGGTATAGATGGGCATGGTGGATATGGTGGTGGAGGATATGGGCATGGTGGATATGGTGGTGGAGGATATGGACATGGTGGATATGGTGGTGGAGGATATGAACATGGACATGGTGGATATGGTGGTGGAGGATATGAACATGGTGGATATGGTGGTGGAGGATATGGACATGGTGGCGGAGGAGGACATGGAGGTGGAGGTGGAGATTGACATCCTTAGAGGAAGGATGAGTAAATCCATGGATGAGGGTGAGCAGCTCCATGGATTGATATATCTATGTTTGAGCAGTAATTGTGTAATAATATTATGTGAGTATCATTATGTACTATCTATGATGAATAAAACTACTGCTCTTATGCTTGGTTTGTTTATTTATTTATCTCCATATGCATGCTGCTACTCAATAATAAGTATTCTATCAAGTGCTTCCCTTCATTTATTTCTAAATTTTGTTAATAATAAATGAATAAATCTTGTTTATTTAAAAAAAATTATCAGAAATTATTAAATTTAATAAATAATGAAAATGATAAAAGAGAAGAATCGATTAAAAAATGCTTGTCTCAGACCAACTTGCTATTGGCACTAAATAAAAAAAAAAAAGAATGATTATCATTAATTTTGACTAGTAATACAGATTGATAGCCGGTTTTTGTGGACGTCACTTGAAAAAAAAAATTACCATTATATATAAAGTTTAATTAATGCTTGTTTAGATTTGTAATATGGAATTATTGTTATTATACCCTAATAGATTGTAGTAATTATTATTCATAGCTTAATAAAATAATAATATTATTAAGTTTTCCAAATAATTTTGATATGATATACTCTCATACATACCTTCATACATACACACTCTCATACATACCTTTATGCATACTAAGAAATATTAATACTTAAAATTAATTATTGCTACTAAACTTGGAAATAATTATTAGAAATAATTATTTCTACAAAAATTAACGAGATACTTACATAAAAACAGATTTAATTGATCATCTTTTTTCATCAATGACTTCTTCAATTTTAATATTTTTATTATAAGATTGTGTTTTAAAACTAAATGATCCATCTTCATATTCATAATATTTTATATCTGATGGTTCTGCTATTGCATGTGTTGAGATATTAGTTATTTTCCATCCTGTCCTAATAGTATATCTGATTTCACTATTATTTGATATTTGCCCAATAAAAATCTTTGTAAGTATAATATATTAGGTTTTGTATTGGTCATATTATATCCTTTAGATTCTACTACGAATTTAATATTTTCATATAAAGTATCTATTGTTACTAAATATCCTAGGATCATATAAGTTATTTCAAAATTATTTGTCATATCTACTTCAACTGTTGCTATTTGGGCTTTAACCATATTATCTATTTGTCTAGTATCTACTTATGATAATGCTAATTTAATTCCTTATCCTAATCTATGTTATCTGTTATAGTAAATACCATTAATACTAAATGTACTAAGGAGTAATTAGCTTTTACTAATTTCTTATAAGATTCGGCTGTTAAGAAATCAATAACTATTTCTGTATTATCATTGTTACAACATATTTCCATTTCATCATATCCTTCATATATTTTATTTTTGAAATAAAAAATACTATGTTTATATAATTATTCACCTTGTACTAATTTTAGATTTTTCTCCTTAATCCTTTTAATTTGATCATCTGGTGTACCAATTGTTTCTAGTTTCCTAGTATGTTTAACTCTATTAAATGAATTAAACCTTCTAATATTATCTACTGATCTAGCAATTTTTAAGGGCATTTTTATTCTAAAATGTTCAAATTTCTTCCAATTCTTCTAGATATTTTTCTCTAGTTTCAAACACATAATTATCCATTATTTTCCCTAATAATCTAATATGATAGTATTTTATTTGTTGTTTAACACTATAATCCTTAAAATCTAGTCTTATTAATTTATTTCCCAGAATTAGGTCAGAGGCTTCTTCGAAGTTCTTAGAATAAATAACTTTTTTTAATTAAGTCTTCCATTTTTAATTTTTATACCTTGTTATATCGGGAAATCCTACTTTCATTCATGGATTCTTTTTTAATTTTTCTTCTAACCATATCAAAATTTCTTAAAAGTTATGGTTGCTTAGTATTTTAGTTTACAGTATCCATATATCATGGCTCCAATGATAAGATAAAATTTATTATGGACACAAATATTGAAAGAAATAATTAATTAACGTTTTCAAATAATTTTGATACATGATCAATGGCGCAAGTGACCCCGGTGTAGAGAAAATATACAACATTAATATAAAAAGATCCAAGCATTCAGATAGGTTTGTATAGAAAGAATAGAAATATATAGTATATATTTCAAATAAAATTTTTTAAATCTCACATCAAATTAAATAACTAAGGATTATAGTGTAGAATATTATTTTATATTTTTACTTTTTTTTTACACTATTTTTAGTTTCATTTTCTTCAGATTCTATTGCATAATATTGAAAATCATATAATTAACATTTAAAAACTTGTTTTACATTTTATAAATGTGAACAAGTCATGGGATCAAACCCTAAAGTTTTAAGTTATAAGGGAAATACAATATAAATTTTTCTCTTATATTGCTAGTTAAAAAATTACTTATAAATATGAAATATATCATCAAAAAAAAGAAATCTTATGGGTGGTGAAAATGATGCTTTTATTCTTTAGTATATCTATAAATAATTTATTTTTTATCACTAAATTTTATAGTGTGCATAAAAATTGGATACTTGATAATATAAAAGATGCTGCTATTGTGCATGTACACTTGGTTTTGAATTTTGATGAACTCTTCGCAAGTACTTGGTTTTGAAATTTGATAAACTCTCCACAAGTATACGGATCGTTACTAGTAATAAAGTGGTACCCCACAAGGGGGTAGGGTTGTCGAACTACAAGGACTGGACTTCTAGTACTAATTTGTAATACCCTGAACCATTGGATACCTGTAAGAAATTATATTCGGGGTATTATCACAGTTACAGTAAGATTATCCTGCAAAGCAGATTTGTTGAAAAACCCCAATTGGAAAGCTCAAGGACCTAAGTGTGAGGGTTTATAAAAGATTTTGGTTTCACAAGTAAATAAAAAGATTTGATTTAAAGTATTTATGGCGACTAAGGACTGAAAGGTAAGTTTGTAGGTATTTTTTTGAAACACTATTTCATGATACAGGAACCGTTGGTGAGTTTTCAGGGACCTTTTTGTAAGAAAATTTATTTTCAGGGATTGAAAGTGAATTTTAGTAGACATTAAGTTAAAGAGAAAAGAAGGTTTTGGATAAGGTGAAGCTTTCTTCTTCATCAAAGGGCTTCTAAACCAGTAGTGAGAGAAAAAAAAAAAGAGAGAAGGAAAAAAAAAAAAATTTAGAGATTTCGGGTGAGAAGAAGCTTGGTGCTTGATGGAGGGGAGGATGGGATGAAGCATTCTTTGGTGAGGATTTTGGTGGTTTATTATTCATATACTCAAGTGTGTGTATTGTGGATTGAAAAATCTCATTTTTCTTAGAAAAGAGAAAGGGTTTGATGATGGAAATGATGAATTGTTGTTAGTAATGATTGTTGCTTCAATTTTGTTTGGAAAAATTATTGTATTTGAGTTGGATTTTGCTTGGAATGGAGGATGAATTTTCGGATTTACTGTATATTACTGTAGAAACCAGAAATTAGGGTTTGTTTTGGTTAATTAAATTGATGATGATGATGATGATTAAGATGGTGATGATGATGATGGTTGAAATAGAGTTAGTTGAGTTTAACCCAATTGAGATGAGATGTTTGGTTGGATCAAACCAAGTGGGAGTGAGTTGGTTGAGTTTAATTGATTTGGTTGAGATGGGCTTCATCAAATCAAGTGAAGTAGGTTTGATTTGATTTAGTCAAGTTCATTAAAATGGATTGGAGTTGGGTTTGGATGAGAGTTGTTATGGTTGGGTTCAATTGAATTGATTTGGTCTAGATTTGATCAAATCAAGATGAGTTGTGGTTAGGTTCAATTGAATTAATTTGGTCTAGGTTTGATCAAATCAAGATGAGTTGTGGTTGGGCTTGAACTATTTTGGCTAGGTTAAGTTGGTTGAGATTGATTTGGGGCTTGGTTCAGATTTTGGGCTAATGGCTTTGGAGTGACCCTATTAAAAAAGAATTGGGTTCAGTTGAACCAAGATGGTTCAAGAGATTTGGTATAACAATTGGAATTGGTTCAAGGCTGGTAATTTAAACTGAACTTGGTTCGGTGAAATTGAGGTAGGTTCAGGTTGGGTCATAATGGTTTAGCCTAATTAGAGAGTTAGCTATTTGTTTGTTGTATTTTCTTTTGAGTTCAATTTCTTCATTAGGTTGCATTTTATTTATTTTATTTTCGCTTTCCTGTTAGGTGTCTTCCATGCTTGGAAGGAAGTTGCAGGTCTAGCAAGAAAACCCAAGGGAGACCAAGTGAGTTGGTAGTGGCTACTTTTTTCAAATAATTGGTTAATTGCTATTATTTTGAAACAAGTACACTTAATGGCTATTAGTTTGAAATAATTCTTTAATTATTTCATTATATTATGTTTAATAATTTATATTGTTAAGGGATACTTATAATTATTTGCGGTTTGATATGTCATAGTAATCGTATTAGTATATCTGGTTTTGTACAATTATATGTTGTTTCAACTGTGGAAAATACATGTATATATGTTTTAATTATTATTTTTAGGTATTTATTTTAATGGTTATGTGTACCTTGACTTTGAGATGATTTGTGAAACCATGTGTGCATATTAAAATGTTTTTACTGTCAATGCTTGTGGATTTGGTTTTCATTCCTGATACATGAATGATGCCCTAAATATGGACTTTACAGGTATTATGCATGTCTTGTGCTATGGAGATTTCACAGATTTTGATGGTGACTACGGACTTTTGTCCGACACTACAGTGGGGGTTCCACGGTCCGGCCTGATATGAGGCAGCGTGGTTAACCCTGAGTTTACTAAGGTCAAGAGGTGGGTAGAGACATTAACAAGGGTTCCTTTATGTGAGAAACTCAGGGTCAACACAAAGGGATCTCAATGGCCAACGCCAAGGTTATGAAGACCTTGATAGCTCTCAACTTAGTCACGACGACGGCTAAATAGGGAAATGTTTTTCTTCTAAGAAATTGAGGATGGTTTTACTTTACCTGTTATTTTGGATTGTGATGAGAGGGTGAAGCCAAGTTGTCGCTCTTAGAAGGCAGTCTCTCACAAAAAATTGTATTTTCTTTGGAAAATTAATTTGATGATGATTCATGATGAGTTTATGTTTTAAAACTCTTAAAGCTTATATTTTTCCAAAATTCTGGTATTTGTGAAAGTTTGAAAATTATTTGAGAAATTAACCCTAATATACTTTATATACTCTATATCTAATTATTTAAAATTAATGAGCCACTATCAACCAACTAAAATATATTACAGTTTTAGGAGCAGGACCCTACTAGATTTCCTGTGAGAGTATAGAGCCAGTCAGGGTTGAGTTTAGGGTTGCAGTGGATCCCCTTTTCTTTTCATTTGTTGGTGTTGTGATCTTGTAGCCGCTGTACTCGGCAATGGTGCCAAAAACTAGAACACAAATATGCACAATATAAACAAACTAGAACACCAGATTATAGGCTTTCTTAATAGTTGCCAGTCCCCAGCAATGACGCCAAAAACTTGATGTGTTCTCCGCAAGTATATGGGTCGCACATAAGTAATAGTGATACCCTGGGAGGGGTAGGGTTGTCGAACCATAGGGATTGGACTACAAATACTAACTTAACACTGATCTTTAGTGGAAATCAAGATTATAATGGAGTTGAGCATAAAAAAAATACAACTGGATGAAGATAATAAAAAGGAAAGATGGTAATAAAGGCGATTAGATTAAG